>NC_054598.1:20871768-21171768 GCF_004785595.1 Juglans microcarpa x Juglans regia
TTTTTCACATCCTCTGATTTGTTCGTTATTGGGTTGTGTAATGACTTACCACTTCGTATCACAATGGCATTCACATCCTTCAAATTCTCTTGCGCCATGTGTTGACCATGGGGTGCAGACTGAGCTTGAGAAGGGAACTTACCTCGCTCATTCACACTCAAGGAACTCATCAATTTGGACACTTGGCTCTTCATTTCCTTATTTTCTTCAACAACTTGCGTAATCAAAGATTTCAACTTTTGGTTAGTCTTACCCTGTACCTCAATAAAAGTAGGCAAAGTGTCTTCTAAAGGACTCCTTGAAGATGAAGGTGCATGATATGGTGCAGGATATGATCTAGGGATTATGCAAGTGGCTGGTTTTCAGACTTCCAGCTAAAGTTGGGGTGATTACGCCACCCCAGATTATAGGTATCAGAGAAAAGAATAAAAGGCTTCTTATACATACCTAAGGCATTACATTGTTCCTCATACATCCCTCTCATCTCAGCAAATATGGGACACTCTTAGGTGAGGTGATCTATCCAACCACACACAAAACATGGTCTAAAAGACTCTACATGATTAGCCACGTGTGTTGGCTTTAACTCCTTAGTCTTTAACACTTTAGCTCCTTAGTGAGTATCTCAACCTTAGCCTTTAGGTTATCCTCTTCCCTGAGATGGTAAATTCTACCACCATTTGGGTTTCCTGCAGGCCGTGACCTATTTGTGCTCTCAGTAGCACTAGGTTCAGTCCAAGTGTGAGCTTTTTCAGCAAGCTCATTGAAGTATTCTATGACCTCGTCAAGATCTTTCTGTAAGAACTCACAATTACACATCATCTCCACAAATTGGCGTTTTCTAGGTGTAAGTCCCTCATAAAAAAAAGTTCACTAAGCGCCAATTCTCATACCCATGGTGAGGATACATACTCAACAACTCCTTAAATCTCTCCTAAAACTGATACAAAGTCTCACTGTCCTTTTATGCAAAAGTAGAGATTTGCCTTTTTAAAGCGTTGGTCTTATGTTGGAGAAAGTATTTATTAAAGAATACCTGAGTCATCTCATTCCATGACCCAATAGATCGTGGTCTCAGCAAGTATAGCCAACTCTAACATTCAAAGAGAAAGGAAAGAACTTAAGTCTCACAAAGTCAACAGTTGCATTTTGACTATGAAAAGTCACAACTACTTTCTCAAACTCCCTAATGTGCACATATGAATTTTCATTTTCCAAGCCACGAAAAGTAGAGAGTAACTATATCATCCTTATTTTAAAATCTAGTTTGCGTGTATTAGCTGGAAACATGATGCATGATGGTTTGGTTGTGTGTGTAGGGTGGAGGTAATCCTGAAGAGTTCTAATGAGTTGATCTTCGTGTTCACTCATTTCTTCAAAACTAGATGGATTGTCAAATAAATGATTTAAAAAGTTTAATTCTAACTCTAGCGCAGGCCTACAAGCAAATCTAACCAAAGTGTCTCTATATATGTGCATGCAAGGTAACAAAATACTAAAAAAATAAAAATACTATAAAAAGAAAGAAGAACAAAAAAATAATGCAGCAAGCTAAAAGAATGAACGAAGTTACCGACTTTACAAACTGCTGTAAAGAAAGACTATCTAGCAATTCTTCTGCCGTCTCCCCGGTAACTGCGCCAAAATTTGATTACCAAAAGAATAACATGGTAGTTGTAGCACAGTTTTGGGGTGTCAATTCCACAGAGAGATAAATTAAAAGAATAGCAGAAGGAACAAAAAAACTAAAGAAAAATATTAAATAATTAATGGAGAACAAAGATTAATTTTAAATGTAAATTAAAGTAAAGCAAAGTGACTAACGGACAAAGTACTCAAATTTGATGAGCAGTATAGCGTTGGGAATTCCTTGCACAAATCCGATATTTTAATTATTCTTAATTTATTGAATAACTCAATTGGGAACTCAATTCCCAAAATTTCCAATCGGGAGGTATAGATTTATAAACCAAAATTAAACCAAATGTAACCATTTGAAAAATCATTCACCACTTTTAAAATACAAAATTATTATCACTATTGAAAAAATCCAACGACGACAATATACTTAGGGAACGATATTGCAGCAAAAAATTAAATCAATATAGATAAATAATTGATCCAAACATAATCAAAGAGCTAATCCATTCAATAGAAAAAGCATGACTAAATCCATAAACAGAATAAAGTCTATGATTATTCGGAGAAGAAAACATCAACAATGAGTTGAGAATAATAAACAAAAGAGTTTTAGTAATTGAAAATCAAATACATAAATTAAAAATAGATTGAAAATACCATCTAATGTGCATGTTCATCCCTAGCCCTACTTGAGAATTTAGTTACCCATAAATATAATGGACAACAAACATCTCAAGAGAAAAATATCTCGACTAAGTATCATCTCACCAAACAATGAATGGGTGACCCTACTCTAGTAATCTCGTTAAGAAGGGGTCTTGTACCCCTACGATGACCCCCTAGTGGTCACAATGCTTGTCGCCAGCTTCACCACCCGCAGGATCCTCATCGATAACGAGAGCTTCATGGACATCCTATTCTGGGGAGCCTTCACCAGGATAGGTATTGAGCCCACTCAGCTCCTACCCACCCCCATGCCCTTAAAAGGCTTTTCTGGAAGCATTGTCCAACATGTGGGAACCATTACGCTATCTGTCCTTGTGGGGAGTAGCCCCTGCACAGCACCTGTGATGGTCGACTTCCAGGTAGTGAAGACTCCATCGGCATACAACACCATCATCGGGAGGCCCACCCTCAACAACTTAAAGGCCGTCACATCAACCTATCACCTCAAAATGGAGTTCCCAACTCCTAAAGGAGTGGGGAAAGTCCGAGAAGAGCAAGTCTTAGCAAGAGAATGATACATCCAGGAGTTAAAGCATAAGGATGGAGGGCTCGCCACGGACGACACTAATAGAACAAAATAGGCTGGGCACCACCGAAGAAGCTGTGGCAGACCTCCGTCTACAACTTGCCCTACCAACTTTGAGGGGGGAAAGGATGGTGCACGACATTGAAGAGAAAGAAGGACGACAATCCCCCCAGACCAAGATTCCGTGTCCCTTAGTTTTGTAACACCTTTTCATCTAACTTATACTTTCCTTTTAATTTAATAAAACTTGACTTTTCATAACAATGCAAAACATTTGCTCCACGCTTTCATATTACTAGTAAGGTGCCAACAATAAAAAGCACGGCTAGGGAAATCTACAGCAACAAGATCATCAACAGATTACCTCCCTACAGGGCACCATAGGGAAAGGCAAGTCTAAGGGTTGACTTATCCCTCCTGCGGCAGAGTGCGGGTCAACCTTCGGTGGCCCAAAGATAAGAATTTACCTTCCTTGCAGACGTCAACAGGCGGGTGCGGGTCCAGTCACAAATTGCCTGAAATCACCTCCCTGCAAGACACTATAGGAAAAGGTCAACTCAATGTTGGCCTTATCCCACCCGTTGAAGAGAGCGGGATCGGCCTCACAGCCCTCCCGAATAAATTACCCCGACCTATGCCGCAACAAAGAGTAGGATCAGCACCTGGTCCAGTAACAAAATGCCCGAACAACTTACCTCCATGCGGGACTCTACAGGGAAAGGTTGGCCTAAAGGTCTCCTTATCCCTCTCGTAGAGTAGAGTGGGTCCTGCCTTCACGGCGACTCGAAGAACTTACCCCAGCTCCTATCACAGCAAAGAGCGGTCAGCCAACTCACTGTCCGAACTTACCTACCCGCGGGATACAACAGGGAAAGGTAGGCCTTAAAGTTGCCTTGTCCTTCCGCGACGGAGTGTGGGTTAGTCCACAACTACCCGAAATCAGAAACTATACCTTCCTCGTAAGTGTCAACAGGCGGGAGCAAGTACAATGACAAACTGCCCGAATATCTTACCTCCTCGCAGGATACAAGAGAAATGGTAAGCCTAAAAGGTTACCTTGTCCCCCCACCCCCCCCCCCCCACCCCGCAGAGGAGAGCAGGTTTGGCCCTTGCGGCAACTCTAAAACTTACCCCGACCTCTACTACGAGTGAAGAGTGGGTCCAGCACCAGCTTGACCCAAAATGCTACATTTCCCTGTGATGTTAACGAGCGGGAGCGGGTTCAGTAACAGACTATCCAAATGACTTACCTCCTTATGGGACCCAATAGGGAAAGACCGACCTAAAGGCAGCCTTATCCCTCCCACAGAGGAGAGCGGGCCTTTCCTTTAAGGCGGTTTGAAGAACTTATCCTGACTCCTATCATAGCGAAAGAGCGGACTGTCCTAGCAGCAACCCGAAGAAGTTACCTCCTTGGGGAACCAAAAAGGGTGGGCTAATTTGAGGTAGCCTAACCTCTCCTTGATGGAGTGCGGGTTTTAAGTCTTATGACTGCGCATCCAAAAGGGAAGCAAGGTCTCGCAAAAAGGTCGCACAAGCATCAACAAGCAAGAGCAACAACGGCACACAGCAAAAGGTAGTAAGTTCGGAATGATGCAAAGAGAGAGAGAGAGAGAGAGAGAGAGAGAGAGAGAGAGAGAGAGAAATACAGCAAGAAAAATGCGGAAACCGTACAGTCGGATACACAAAATCGTTTTATTAATTCTATAGGATTACAAGGAGAAAGTTACATCATAAAGCCGCAAGTTACAAGAAATAAGTTACATCATAAAGTTGCAAAACTACAAGGAACAAGTTACATCATAAGGATGCAGGACTACAAAGAGCAAGTTACACCGTGAAGCTTATATATTCAACAAAACAAGTTCTAGTGTCTAACCTTAGACCTAGACCGTAAAACGGCCATGGATAATCTAAAAGATCCAGAAGACCTCACTGTTCTCAAATCGAAGGAAACCAAAAGGACTAAGCTGAAAATCTCTGGATTGTTTCTGAGATTTTGGTCCATGTTTCTGGGTGAAAAAAAAAATGAGCTCAGGGTCTGCAGTTGTGTGTGTTTTAGACAGTGATGGTCTCCACGACACCACGACAACCAAGTCATTCACTATTGCAACCAAGCAAGTAGCCAGTTTTAGAGAATTGCTTCGAAGTTGAGCCTCATAAGCAAAAGGGCAAGAACGAGTGAGGCACAATAAGCAAAAGGGCAAAAATGAGAACAATGGGTCTGGGACCCCAACAACAGAGGATTGGCAATTCAACCCTCTGTCGCACAGGCTGCCACGACCAGCAGTGACCTGAGTGCCACCAGAAGACCTGTCGCGCACTAGGGTGTAAAGATTTCGTCGAAGCCATGAAAGGTAGAAAAAATGCAAAGAGACTTCAGAAGAAAAAGCAAAGGAAAAAGGAATTGTGAACTCAAGCAGTAAAGCAAGAGTCACAAAGTAAAAGAGAAAAGGTTGAGTGAGTATAATGGATTTCCTAACATGAATAAGGGTTCCTTATATAGGTGGGGTTGACGTTTGGCCTCCCGAGGCGCCATAACTCCATGAATCACCATGTGTCCCCACAGAGAACCAAAATTCCTTGATTATCACAACCGCTGCAGAGCATATCTACTGATACGATGTGTTAAATTAATGGCTGTGAAAAATTGAGTCATGACGGAGAAATCGAAGGGGCGCCATTCAATGTGGAAGCGTAATTGATATGGGGTTGCCACATATGCGAAATGCAAATGGTTGCCCAACATACGACCAGGTAGGCCGGGAACTTGATAGGGCATAAGGTCAAAGGAAATAAGAAGAATTCTTCTTGGACCCGTCCGGAAAGAATTAGCATGGTAACTATAACGGATTCATTCCCACTACTTAAAGCCCATTGGGCCTCTAGCCATTACTCGGCCCAGGGGCACTGAATAGTCAACAAGGGAGGTCAACCTAACAATCCATGGCCACTTTCAGAACCCAGAAACTTGCACAGAGCGCAGCAAAAATGCAGAGGAAGAAAGTCAGTATTAGAGACATCTCAAAAGGCTAAGCAATTAGCGGAGTCAAAAAAGTTAAACCGGATGCTAGTAGGGTAGACAAAAAAACTTCAAAAGCACGACCGGGCATAGCCACCCAAATAACAAATAAAATGATGGCCATATTCTGAGAACGACTATCCATAGAGGATAAGCAAACACAACGTGACTGGCCAACGAGGTAGGTAGGAGCTTTACGGGCCCTTTTACCATGGTCCCCCAGGCTGGCCACCCAAAAACAAAAAGAAGAAAGGAAAAAGGGGCAAATGAGAGACATGAAAAACAAGATATGTGCACTAGTCAGTATGTATGTATGTATATACAAGTCGCTAGGTGACAAAATGTGGGTACATGTGTAAAAAAAAAAAAAGAAGAATACAACGAAACAAGTTAAATCTTCAAGCCTCAGCATCAGGAGCAACGGTCTCAACAACAACAAAAGCAAGGTTGGCTGGCTCCACAAATGTCAGCGCACGAACGACTATACCAGGGAAAGCATCTGGCATCTCTTTCCTTTCCAGGTCGTAGTTGGTTTGAAAGGATGCCCCATTGGTGGGAATTTTGGCAAGCACGAGCCGCTGAAGGTACTTGGTGAAAGATCTTGAACGCAGCTCTGGACGCTCCAGAAGGAATGGTCACATTGATCCATGGCCCTCAACGACCTCATGCTCCCATGCTTCATCGCAAAGTTTTAGAAACTACTTCAGCTGCCCTTGTAGGGAGTGGGTGGCTTTCTGAAGACTTTGGTTTAGCTGCTCCAACCGGTCCTTCTCCTCCTACGCTTGGGATAAGTCGCTCTGAAGACTTTGGTTAAGCTACTCTAATCGGGTTTCTCCTCTTACCATTTCTGCTTGTGTTTCCTCTGGCGGTGCTCTAGCTTCTTCACTCTTTTGCGCTCATCAGGTCGAGCCTCATCCTCTCGAGTTCGCACTTCAATTGTTCCCTCTCCTCCTTTTTGCCACGAGCACAGACCAAGCTCACCTGAACGGCTGCCTCCTGATTGTCCACGATGAAAGCCGCAAGCTGAGAAGTGCCCTAGCAACATAAAGGAAAGACTAAGAAAAGGGAGAGTGAAGGAAAACAAGAAGTAAAAGGAGGGAAAGAAGGGATCAAACCTTGTGGAAAAAACTCGACAAGCACTCAACAACCCAACCAATGGCTTCCTCTCGGCACCCCTCCATGGCCAGTCAGGATAGAGAAGAAATGGCCTTCGCAAGGCCAGCAAACTAGGGCAATCCTACAGAGACTTCTGCTGGAGCAAGTGGGTCCCCGCTTTAACCCTCCCGTTGAATACTCAGCCAAGGTGAGTAATTCAATATTGAGACCCTCACTAGCTGCATCACCTACAGAGTCGCCACCTTCAGCGAACACCACCTGGACGAGCGGGTCGACGACTAGACTCCTTGGACCATCGTCGACTAGAATATACAGAAAGGGACTCCCCCTCTATAGGAGTGCGGCCTGGATAAAAGAATCCACAAGAGGACTTGTCGAAACCCTAAGGATTGCAACGTTTGGAAGGGACTTACCCCCTGTATAATCCCATGCCTCCTCGTGATTGCTAGAAGTAGCCTCCACCCCTTCATCAGCCGCCTCAAGAAAGTGACTCCCGACGACCGAACGAGATGAAGAAGGAGGAGAAACCCATGAAGAAGAATGTTGTCCCTCATCAGGAGTGGTAGACACGAAAATACTCTAGAGGAGCACGTCCATCTCGACCTCGCCCCCAGGCACCTCAACAGTCACCACCGATAAAGGCATCATGGGAAAAATACTCACCATCTCACCTGCTGCAACCGGCACTGGAACCACCATAGTAATCAGATGGCTGGCCTCCCATGTAGCTGGTCCCCGCGTTAAGGGGTTTCGTACACCAGGAAAAGGCCTATCCTCGGCCCGAACACTCTCCCGATGAAGGTTCTTCCCCTTGTCTAGTAGAGGAAGGTTCGAGGAACACTTCAGAAGCGGAGCAACTTGGGGCCGCATAGCAACCAGCCTAAGAAGGAAGGTGTCCCAAATGAGGCAGAAAGCTCCTCAAACTATCCTCGAAAAGGACGACCTAAAAAAAAAAATAGGGTCAGGATGATTCTGCACCCATTCTCACACAATGGCGAGGCGTTTCACTTCGTAAGTAGTGTATGTTGGATACATAGCCTTGTCTTCCGGGACTTTTCCCCAGTCTGTCCATAATGGGAACTCCCGGCGGTTAACGTGGCCCACCAGAAACTCCCAGTCGCAGCCAGATACGAAGAAGAATTTGGGAGACCAGTCTTTCACTTTGCGGTATCTCGACTCCAAGGTGACTAGAGCATGGGATGCCTTGAAGCTGCAGACATTCCCCTTTAGGCGTAGCACCCTATGGGCAAAAAGGAACTTGAGACTAGTGAGGTCTGCGTCATCTGGGAAGGATTCCAATAAAGCCCTCCGCCAGATAATGCTACAGCACATCAATAATCTCTAGGCATTTGAGGCGATCTAGAAGGTCACATACAAGGCAAGGGAATGGTAGTCTCAAGCCGCATGAAAACATGGAAGGGTATAGGGCCACCCTAGCAGAATGACCCTCTACATCGACGACGCCTTCATCAGGGCCAGGAACTTCGAAGAAAATGGATGCTAGTACTTGGTAGGTGAGGGCTAAGGAAGCCAGCATAGGTTTGTTGGTAGTCGAGCGCCATCCGCTGCCCAAAAACAATGGCCCCATATCAGCAGAGCCCCCGCCGGAATCATTGGGTTGAATAAATTTTCAGAGGCCGTTACTACCAGAACACGAAGTAGCAAAGAAGACTGGTCGAAGAGAAGAAAAATCAAGAGAACTAGAATAGCAGGACAATCACAATGTAATGGACGGAAACCAGGTCCCACTCCCACGTTTTATAAAAAGAAAGTGAAGGTTAGACTCTCATGCACCGTGGCAACAAGGATACTCACCGTTTCGGATTCGGAGGATATGGTTTACGAAGCAACGTAAACATGAAAAGCCGCCTAACACCCCTTAATTAATGAGGCTAAAAAGATGTCATGAAAAGGAGAGCCCATCATAGAAAATAAGAATGACGTCAAAAATGCCAATCCGCAGAGGCCTCCCGGACCTCAAAAAGCATAAATAGGGTTCCTGGCCTTGGTAAGAAGGCGGGATTGAATCATGATAAATTCCCACTGTAAGGGGATTTTTCCCACAAGACCCTATCAAGCCCAGCCCGAAACAGAAAGCCATTAACCCGGCCCACTAGGAGACTCCTCTCTACATGACCTGTAGGAAGGATGGTGCTGCAAGGGATGAAACTCATCGATTTGAGGACCCCTCAAGTAGTGTCTAGTCCTCGAATGCCCACCCACACAACAGGCGTGATATATAGGGAACCATTGATCTACTAATAGAGACGGCATGAATGGATCAAATGTAAGGCAGACTGAGAGGAGGAGGTTGGAGAACCAAGCCGCATTAATGGTTCTGCCACCCAAACTATACACCACATTAATGACGCCGTAACAGAGCCACACCGCATTTAAAGACTTTGACAAAAGGAATAGTACAGGAAACACGGACTTCATGAAAGCAGGCACGATTTGTTCCTCAGACTTGTAGTATAAATAGCAGATCCCAGGTACGAGAATATCTCTCTTATCCCAAGACTCTTACTTATTTGCTACCCTCCAAGAATATTTACTAACTTTGGCATCGGAGGTTACCCGGCTCCTAGGCCGCCATCTTAAAGCTGCAATCTTTTTTACCTTGTGCAGGGCCCATTTTCGAAAACCTGAATTGTTGGAGGGTGTGCAAAACACAATGTTAACAATCAAGATATCAAAATAAGCTTGATGCAAATGTGGATATGGAAGAGCTTGATACGCTAGTTAGTGTAGCCAACAAATGAGGCTGCTTAGTGTGGTTGATCGAAGGGCAATGAGTTTGGTAGTGGTATGTGTATATATGCCCTTTGTTGACAAAAGTTGACACATCTAGCTTCCTGTAACAAGAAAAAAAAATGTGATCAGTGAACGTAGGATCATAGATCTATTGCGAAAATGGAATGGGGATATTTGGAGACGCATGGGATGGTGGGTAAAATCCACATGCACTAGCAACGGCCACATGGCTCATGTGCTAATGAAAATAAAAAAGGGAGGAGAAGATGGCTTGCTTATGCATGGGATGTAGTGGTGGAGGTCAGAGAGTGCCAAGATGGGTCTTCAAAGTTCTCTTTGGAGGAAAAGAAAAATGCAAGAAAATGAGATGAGGTAGTTTTGCCCAATGAGGGTGAAAGTCCTACTTTTACTCTACCACTTTGAGCGAAAAGGGTGTAATGGGGGCTTGGAAATGGGTAAATTTGATCCATACACACTACAATGGGTTGTTGGTCCAGGAGAGGTGGTGTAGGTTGGAGAGCCACAAAACAGGTCTTCAGCGTTCTCTTTGGATAGAAAGAAAAATGCAAAAAATGAAACCGAAGAGTTCAAAAGAGTTAAGGATAAGGTAGTTCAGCCATATGAGATTGGATGAGTACAACCAGAGAGGATGTGATGGCTTGAAAGGTAGAGACCGTCTTTGGGTACAGGAGAGAGATATAGCCTTTGCCTTCGTCAATATGCGTTAGGTGACTCTATTAATAAATATGTCTTAACAAGCTTGTATAATATTGCATGTGTTGATTTGAAAATATATGAATGTAATGGTTGATATCTATATATAAACAATAAAAAAATGCTTTTGTTTGTAGATAAAATTATAAAATATAACATAAATAATTGTCAAAACTAAGTAGCTCGTGAATCAATTTGAACTCAAATGATAAATAAGCTATTCCTGAATATAAAATGTAACTTAGATAATAGACCCAAGCTTGACTCGTGTGAATAAAAATTAAACGATTAAGACTTAACCTTCATTGAATCATTATTGTTCGATGTTGACTCGTTTACACCATAATAAAAGTTGAAAGGAAATTTATCAAGAGAGGTTGGGTAGAAGATGCCAAATAAAGATTTGCATTGCTTCTTGACTAAGATCCCATCATCGCTGCCAAAGGCCTCTGGCTTAATTGGCATAAATCTCAGTCTCTAAAATGGAGGTCTAGAATTCGAAACCCCCCTCCCCCAAATGTATCAAAAAAACAAATCTCATCATCACCCCATCCATGGACCACCTCATGTGACCATAATAATTTCATCATCATGAATTCAAATGGCAATTCTGGCTCCCAAAACCCAAACAATTCAGGTTCCAAGCATTCTACAGTAGAGAGGTCAGTTCTATGATAGTTGGACGGGCTTGAAACGGCACTTACACGAAAGCTTTACGCATAGATAAAGAAGCTCCGACAGGTAATCGATTCTCATCCCCTAACCAGGGAATCAAACCATACGGATATGGTACCAACTAATATCAGAAAATGTAATCCCCTCACCAAGCCGGGACAGATCCATCCAGTGTAACATAGTTGTGCGTGCGTGTGTATATATATATATACAGAGAGAGTTGAGTGGGAGCATGACAAATTAAATATAAGGAAAAAAGAAGCGAATCAAACTGGTCTCTCAGCTCATTCGTAATCTAATTCACCTCATTTGCTGCTACTACGAATGATGTACAATTCCAAACAGACAAAATTAATCATTGCAAGTGAAATAGACAATATTTGTTTAATGTAAATCATGGATATTTAAGTCATTTCATTTGTCCAACATGATATGTAAAGACCAAAATTGCCACTATCTTACACTAAAAACATTGAATATCTTAATTAGTCATTTCATTTGTCAACATGATATGAAATGACCAAAATAACCATTATTTTACATCTCGCATTGCTTAGGAGGAAGAAGCTATTCGGAATAATTTCAATGGAACTCCAATTCTACCACTATTTTAGAATATGAACCCAAATGTATCTTAGGCCTCTCTCGAGACATGGACAAAGATCCCCTCCATTTCAAGTAAAATGGAGATGATCCTATTTCAATCCGAACATATACACATTAAATGCTGGAATAATACTCGACTTTACTGATCTTTAAAGAATAAATAAGTGGAGGATTGTTAAATTAAACCTCCTACAAGCAACTTGAGTCGTTGGTACACAAGCAACTGATCATTAGAAATAATAATGATGTTCAGACCTTTTTTGCCTTTTTAGCTACGTTTCTGTAAAAATGACTTGCAGCTGTACTAGAATCAATACCTTAAAAACAAAGGATCAGACTGATCCTACCTCTCGCCTGTGAAACAAATGCTCTCTCTAACAACCTACAACGACAAAATTGGGCTTCCAAAGCTGGACTCCAAAAAAATAATTCACTTTAGCACCTGCCTATGTTTCTCACAGAAGCAAATTATCTCCCTCAGTTACCAGAAACAAAAATAGGGGGCTTTAATATTCTACCCTTTATTCCTAATTTTCGCAAAGAACCTTCTCCGGACAACGTAACATCAGCAACATCAAATGTTCTGCAATCCCACTGCATGAGGAAACCATTCAACACCTGAATTAACATATACACAAACAGTTACATTGTTATGAAAGCAACGTGATTTGCTAGTAAAGGGGACCTTTAGCAATGTATCTCAATTGATGCTCACCTTGAGCACCCCATTGTACACATGCGTGCCTGCACCCATGCATGTGTGTTGGTGTGTGAGAAAGAGAGCGAGAGAGATGAGAAAAAAAAAAAATACAGAGAGAGAGAGAGAGCAGCTTATAGTGCTGCCAATTAACTTACGTATCTTCATTCATTCATTTGATCTTGAGCCTTCATTCCCTGAACGTGGTATGCACAATATACTTAGATGTTTTGAGGGTCTTATTTGCAGATTTCTTGTTCTAAACTACAACTTTTACCCTTTTCCCATGGTATATATTTTTACATAATCAACTCTCTCTATTCGAGTTTTTGCTCATTTTAAAATTTGTAATAGTTTATTTATGCTTTCGGAATTTTCAATAAAATTTCCATTACCAAAAAGATTGTGAAGCTGAAAGTGTTCTTAGGTCGAGAATATTCTTTTAGTAAAATGAAGATCTATTCTAGATGGAAGTCAAAATAGTTGTAATGGTAGAGATAGCAGGTGCGTGGCACATGCCTAGTTCACCACGCTTAGCTATAAGGTGGTGAATAGTAGAGATGTTGCAAGATATCAATTGAACAACTGTTATACGAGACGGAGATTAATTGCTAAATAAGACAATTAAAGCAAAAGCAAAATTAATTGCTTTTGTGCTCAAATTATATATATATATATATAAACTTTTATAAAACAGAGTTTAGCTGCAAATCCACTTATAATTCTCACTTGCATAAGCAATGCAAGGTTTTTATGATTAAATTTCAAATCTGAAAATATAATTTTATTTTTCTTAAATGAGAAAATGATATCAGATTAAGTAGTATTATTTAGCTTTATCAATTATTTTGCAAATAATACAAATATAAATTTTATTTTTTAAAACAATAGTATATAGGAATAATAAATTATTTTGCAACCTTAAAGACAATTTTGGTTTTGAAATTTAAATATAATATTATTTTTTTAAAATTTCATAATGGTAATATCATTTTTGCAAAATTAAAATATTTTTTTAAACATTAATATTTTTAGGTTTTAAATTTATAAATAGTAAGACAAATTCTTAACACTAAAAAATGATATAAAAAAGAATATTAATTTCAATTTGCATCCATATTAAACTTTAAAAATTAAATTATATCAGAATAATAATATGATTTTTAAACTTTTCCATAATAAGAAAACAGGACAAACCAAAAGACAAAGAAGGGCAAAGTCGTAAAACCACTCTTCAAGTAAAACTATTCATAAATCTATAAGCTATTTATTATAGTTAAACATTAAAGATATAATATAATATATAGATTATATATCTATGAGATATAGAAAAACAAGTTTAAGACAAACGCATCAAGTAAAAGAGGATGATATTTTCCATAATAAGGAAAAAGGACACATCAAATACAAAGAAGGATAAAATTGTAAAACCACTCTTCAAGTAAAACGACACTATTCACAAATCTCGCTATATAAGATATAAGATAACAAGGTTAAGACAGTTTCCTCCACAAAAGCAAAAAACCCAAGCAAAGAGAAAAAAAAAAAAAAAAAAAAAAAAAAAAAAAAAAAAAAGACAGAATTGTAAATACACGCATAAAGTAAAAGAGACAGTTTCTCCCCGAAAAAAAAAAAGGGCCCAAACAATGGAAAACAAGGGCAAATCATAATTTGAAGCATCAAGTAAGAGCAAAAAATGGCCCAAATAAAGGGGAACGAAGGGCAAATTGTAAATAGGAGATCAAGTAAAACCACTACTAACAAACGGATGGCCTCTTTAGAGAGAGACACGTATCTGCAAATCCTTTGTAATCCAAGAAATTCAAAGAACTAATGTTGTAACTGTCTATGGAATGAGCGCAAAATGAAGAGTGCATATTTAAGAATTGACCTTAATGTGATATTAATCAGTGGAGCAGGGAAAGCAAGTTTGGAAGTCTATAACCCATCTCATCTTTTCTGGAAAATGTAACCATACCATTATGACAAAACTCTTCCAAATAAGATCCCACTGAAAAGGATAGCACCGAACCACTTGTTGGACACAAATCTGAGAGAAGTAAAGATTCGATAAAGAAAGATGAGTTTATAATAATGAAAGCTTACCAAACAAAAAAAAAAACCATAATGATCAAACTCAACTGAGAAGAAAGAAAAATTCAACAGAAACTAAATTGAGACCCATTACAACTTGTCAGATATATATAGCATAAACACAATAGTTAATGGATCTCATTATAACAAGAAAATAATGGATCATCAGAGTTTCAGTACTTTTCAACTGCGTAAAGGTGGGGGAGTATAAGAGACAACAGGCTGCCTTTGTTTACATTAGATGTTCTTAATGAGTATGAAAGGGGCATTTAAAAAATAGAGAAAAAACAAATGAACACAGAAGTAAAAATTGGCTGAGCTGACCTGGTTGCCCTTAATGCTGGTTCAGTAATTCAAGTAATCTAGATCTTTGAGTGATGTACATCATCTATGGTTATAATTTTATAGGAAATGGTGATAATACTCCTCTTTGCTTTATGGTTTTTCACATCAAAATCCGAGTTTTCAATTGTAAAAATTTACGACCCGAGTTTTGTAATATCAGATATTCAAGACCTTCGACTAATTTTCAGTGAACTTTATGACAGAAATTGCTGATGTGGCCATAAAGAGCATCGTGCAACCAAAAGTTTTCAAAAAAAAAAAAAAAAAACACCCTCCACTGAAGCCACCCAATCTTTCTTCTCAGAGAATGACTCCATTGTTGTAATCAAGATGATAACCCTTGTTTTAAATGACATCTTAGGAGGCTGGAGTCTGGAATCTAGAGTCTGGACTAATGCAAGCACATCATGATGATCCATAGATTTAAATATGGAAAATACATTATTTGAAAGGGGATCCTACATTAGTTTTATATATATATATCTTTTTTTTTTTACAACGATCCCTGGAGATTCTGCAATTGACATGTCTTTTACCGAATTAAACCTCCAAACCGTGTAACGTGCCCACATTACACAGATTAGGTAAATAATCTGCATATCACTAATGGGATGTAGCCCTTAAAAATTATTTGCACTCAAGGATTTGAACATTAGACCTGAGGGAAATACATTAATTTTAACTAACACTTAAATACAGCATAATGTGATTCATAAGATGATCCTTTGGTTTTCATTCCTACCAAAGGCCTCCTAAATGATCCATTATCCACTTCTTAATATGATTTGATAAATTTCAACTGACGTGTTCATGCAATCATACAAATTGTAATGTTTATCAGATTTATACAAATTGTAATGCAATCAACTGATTTGATAACACTCCCCTATACTTTTTGGTTTGCTTTCTAAATTAAGAGCCAATATTTCACTTACGAAAATTTAAGACCCAAGTTCAATAACATTTGAAACTCAATACCTCAGTCTATTTGCCGTCAATTTCTTGACAGAAATTACAAGTGTAGCAATGCAGTTCTAAGTGTAACAAAAATAATGCTCCACTGTGTTCGCAGGTTGGGGAATCCTCATCTAATGCGTGATGAGGGCCTCCCCCATTGTGGTACCAAAGTTGTGGACATCACTCTAGCATGCAAGAGGGAGGGATCTCCCTCACCTTGCAGCATTGGGAGACATGAGGTGGACGGGATTCTCCCCCTCAGTCCGCCGAGTTGCACCTACCAGCCCTATTGATGGCAATGGAGGGTTCTCCAAGTTTTTTTTTCCTCTTTTTGTTCTTTTATTTATTTTTTTTTTTTTTATAAGTCG
This sequence comes from Juglans microcarpa x Juglans regia, assembly GCF_004785595.1. Classification (NCBI taxonomy): domain Eukaryota; kingdom Viridiplantae; phylum Streptophyta; class Magnoliopsida; order Fagales; family Juglandaceae; genus Juglans; species Juglans microcarpa x Juglans regia. Next base: position 20,888,010 of record NC_054598.1, read on the forward strand.
TTCTTTTATTTTATTTTTTAATGAATGCTTACGTTACAAGTGGCACTATGGCCCATGTCAACAATTTTAGCCAATAAAGTCTCGGAGCATTATATGAAGGTCTAGAATTTCAAATGTTATGAAACTCGGGTGTTAAAGTTCAACCACTGAAAACTGAGGTCTCAACATTAAAAAACCAAAACGCAAAGGTGTTGTTATCATAATTTCTCAAATTTTAATATACATCAAACAAAACATGAACCGATAACAAGAAAGCATATTTTTTTTTATAAGTAAAAATATTATATATATCAATAGGAGTAACCAAGTACACTAGACGTATACAAAAAAACACCTAATCCATACTAGAGAGCTCCTAATGACCCCAAGCCCGAATACAATAGAATACACTAAGCCCGAATTGGAATAGAACACACCTCCCAACCCCAACCACTTGTTTCCCGTAAGACTAATACTCCAGCCTAAACTCCCTCTATGAGGACGTCTTCATAATGCCCTCCCTTCAGTCTTCCCTCGACTGGAGCTACCTCCCTTAGCGTCGTAGTTGATTTCCCAAGAAGACGCTTTTTAACGCCCTGTTTTTCTTAAAACTTGATTTGATTTCAAGCGAGTGACCCACCTCAATCGCAGTGAGTAGTGCTTTAAATTGGTCTTCACATCTTCCATATGAAAGCCCCACAATATGCTAAATCTCGTAAACCTTATGCAAAACCCAATCTAATGGTGAACCCACTATATTGTTTATCGGAGGAAGAAAAACCAATGGAACAACATTATCCCCAGAGATAGTTCCCAACTGCACTTCCGACCCTCGATATTCCACCTCACAAGGCACCAACGACAAACCCATAATTTCCTCCCCGCCATGTCCTGCATTCAAATCTCAAACCTCCTTCACAGCTATATTGTTGCTATCCATTGTTGTTGTCACTAGTAAGGGTTCCTTCACCTTCAGCATAGGTGTCGTCGTTCCAATGACGAGGACATTGCTTGTAGGTGCTCCAACCCCCCGACGATCCTTTTTGTGCCACTTTGTTAGACCCTACTGCTCCCTCAGGAGGCATAGAATAAGTAGGGGAAGCACTACATTTTGTTACCCCATTTTCATCTTCTGAAAGAGGCTAGTCTGCTTCTCCCAAACTGAAAGTGAACCCTGGAAAAATGTACTAACCCCATTTGCAACTGGTGACTAAGGGCAATCAGACAGCAAGTTGCCGATGTCCTAAGTGATACCGGCGTGAACAATGATGTTGACATCCGACGACCTTATCTGTGATGGCATTGAGATGCCCTGTGCTAGCGCACTTGAGGCCTTCAAACCCGTAGGATCTACCCACCCCCCTCTTGTCCGTTTTCGATCCACCACCTAAACTTGTGACTATGTCCAGCCCCTTATCCACTTTAAGCATAAGATCTCTCACATACTCCATAACTCCCGTCAATTGAGCTCTGACAGCCCACAAGACCCCCTTCCACTTCCCACCCTCAAACACCCGACAGAGGCAACCATCACATGGGGCTTACCTTCCACTTCTCCTAATGTCACCTACCAACCTTCGTCTCCTACAAGTGTCATACCCTTTCCTTTCGCCGCGGAGCTATTCTCGCTCAGACTACCCACCGGTGACCTCAACACCAAGGGATACAAGGCACCTTTGACCGAGGGAGGCCTTCCCACTGTCTTTCCATCAACAAACTCCCCCTCTGTTTGCTTGCTTCAGAACAACGGCTTTGGACCCAGTGACAAATCAAATGGAATGCAGAAAACCTTTCCATCCGATGTCATTTGTACCTTCCAGGATCACCAACAAGCCTTTCCTCCTTCCATTTCAGAAATCTGAGAGTTGCAAAAAACCGCCAACTGCGTTAATATGATGTTGAATGATGAGAACTCCATTACCCATCCTTAACTCCTGGAAGAATCCCTCATGACAGATGAGTTCTAAACAATCCTCTATCCCCTTAGCTACCCATGAAGTTGCCATCTCACATAGACACATGAACTTAGCCATCCTTTTACTCCATTCAAAGATGCAAAAACTATTTCCTCCCTCTTTCGTAAAAATGAAAATTTTTTATTCCACCTCTCACCATCCATTTGAGACGAATCCACATCGCGCGTCATCATCCTCTGATCCCAAATCACAAGATCATCTCCCAAGATCATCTCAAGGAAAGAAGATGTTATACGAGAATAAAATGCAAATCAGAGATGTTATACGAGAAAAGAATTATGGAACTACCCCAGATCTGCACCAACGAACCAAAGGAGTGGAAAATCCCGGTCGCTAGAGGGAGGACCGACGCCGGAGTGCACTCAGAGGAGTCACCGGAGCCTGTCGGTCTTGTCTGTGGCGATGACAGAGGCACAGGTTCAACGGTCGATGTCGCCTCTGGGAGATCTCCTTGTCACCGAGAATCTCATCAATTTATCCCCAAAGAAACACTCCAGGTCACCAAATGGAGGACTGACGCTGGACTACCGTTAGCGGTGTCGCCGGAGCCCGACGATCTTGTCTATGGTAGTGGCAAGGTGACGGCGGGGATTGGGTACCTTAGGGTTTTCTCTCTCCTAAAGAGTACAAAGATACTCTCCTATAACGAGAGTGCCAGGACTACTATGCATTTCTCAAAAAATCTTTCCAGTGATAATGTTTCTCTTCTCCATAGAAAGAGGTGATACACGAAAGCATAGGTTCACATGCGTGCACACTATATTTAGTGTTCAATTAAAATTAATGTATGAGCCCTTTCAAATGATGTTATTGGCCAAGCACTACGTCTATTATTTCAGATTTTATATTCGTATGGGAGCCTTTCAGCTTGTACTGCTCACACTCCTAGATCTTCACGGCAAATAGCTGCATTAGCTGATACACCTAAATTCATCTAAACAAGGCTCACTCATCATCTATAGATTACAAAAAGCAAAGGCATTTCTCTGAACGAAAGGACAAGAAAAACCCTATGCCCAGAATACGATCTCTAGCTATGTGCATTTTTTGAAAGTCCGCCCCTAGAGGAATTTTTTTTTTTTTTTTTTATCAGTAGGCCCCTAGAGGAATTATAGAACGACTTTATGCATCATGTGAGCCAAAGAACAACCAACAGAATATAAACAGTAAACCTATGTTTTACTAGAGCCCGAAAAAATCTATTAAATAAAAATTACGCACTTCCTGTTGCAATCAGCACGGGATGATAGGTCCACCGTCCATATCTGCCAAGCCAATTGTCCAGACGCAGCTGCCAAAAATGCATAATATGGCCACCCTGCTCCAGAATGTTTTATTTTTTCAGAAAAAGAAAAAGATTATCATAAGTGAATTACACTAACAGAAAGTAGCAAACATAGAGAGCATAATAAATACCAATCCCAGCATTAAATCCACTGAGGGTGAGGCTACTGATGCATGCAATTCCAAAGCCGGTAATCCACCCCTTTGTTGAATCCCCAAATCTCAAAGCCGTAGATTTAACACCCACTTTCAAGTCATCTTCTTTATCCTGAATGCAAGTTAGATAAAGTATTTATTAGGTAGCAAGGAGAAATGCATTTACTCTTAACAATTATTTCATATTTCAATAAACTTGACAGTTCTGTAAGCCACGGACCCTTCATATCATAATAAAAAAGTCTAAGAAACACAGCTTGAACAAACTAAACTCCTCGGAATAACTTACAACCTCCTAAGATTTTAAAAAAAAAAAAAAAAAAAAAAACTACTTTTTCCATGATAAAAGTCAAAACAGCTGAAAATTTTCATTTTAAAATAAAAGTTTAAAAAAAAAATAGAAAACTACAGTGACACCCCCAGGTAAATAATAAACAAAGATTTGGATTTGCTGAATGCTAACTCTAAAAGCTCTAGTCTAAATTTTTAAATGATTATCTAAAAATATCTTTAAAAAAAATAATCCAAATCCATCTAGGAAATGACAAAACCATTAGAAGAGCTTGTCTTAGGAAATCTCATTGTATTCATGCACGCCAGTTCGGTTACATGAAGCAGTTGGAGAATGCAAGTATGATTATAGTCTCCAAGAGATATAAAATTATACCTGATGTGCATATATTGTGTCATACACAAGAGTCCAAAATACTCCAGAAATGTATAATGGGAACACTATAGCTGGTTCTAGACTTCCTTTAATTGCAGCCCACCCTAATAAAGCACCCCAGTTAAAGGTGAGACCTAGATAGGCTTGAGGCTGCAGTGATATATTTGCATTTAGTCAGAATACTAGTCAAAACTCATAAAATGCTGATTCAAGGAAAGAAAAAAACAAAGTTTTACTTGCATGGGTTAGCAGAATTGGACAGCAAACAACATTACCCAAAATGTAAACCTCTTCATAAGGGGATAGGAGAAGACTAGCAACAGGGATGAAGCCCCCAAAATACGGCTGGCAGAAGTAGACAAGCCACATCAATTTGCAAGAACCACACACACTTAATAGAATCAGTAAAGAGCTGATTTAACCAATTTGCAAACTAAAACTGAGGATATAAAGAAAATTCATAGATGACATGAAATTTCTATATTTAAAAAGCATCTATTGAAAAATTTTGTTCAGCCAGGTTTCGGAGAAAGAATAAACCAAAAGTTGTATCAAGATCTTGAAAAAACTTGAAATCAGTCCTATCTTGTTCACGGTTTGGTAAGATAATAAACTCATTGCTAGCTTCCCCCCATTCAATGATGTCATACCATGAGAACTTGCCTCTATATGAAGGAAAATAGTCATTGCCTCAATTTGATATTCTTCATAAATTACTCTCTTAAGCCTTAAAAGGTTAGATATTCAATTTCAATGAACATTTGTTGAAGAGAAGTAAAAAATCCTACTGATTGTTTCCCAGGATCCTTCTCACATGAAGATAGATGCTCTCAGCTCTAGACACAAAATGATACAGAAAAAGTTGGTAATTTATCAGTTCAAGGATCACACATGAAAATGCCACTAACCTATAATTATCCAACTGAAGAAGAATTCCAAGGCCCAAAAGCAATTGAAACCCAAGAAAACAAAGTCCTTGAAATGGTGACAAAAGACCACTTGCAATTGGTCGCAACTTTGTACGTTCCACCTGCATTATAGAAGGTTCTTGCATAATCATGCAGAGTAAAATACTTATAAAAAAATAAGTTGGAGTCAAATGAAAAATCATCAATCAAAAATAAAATAGAAATATCCTTAGTTCCCATATTTTCTCAATCGAAGAAAGATGGAGGGAAAAAATATCAATCACAAAATAAACTGTCTCCAAATTGAAAAAGTTTCCCAAAAATACAAATTCAATATGACACGGTTGCAGGGATCAAGACTATGGCAGTACAATGAGGACTAAATTAACTTTAAAATGGCTGGAGAAAATTCAGATCCCTATTACTTTCCTCTCTACTTTTTGGGGGGCAAAATTACACATTACCATCCCCCAAACTATAACATCTTTTACGATAGGATATTTTGGGTAGACACCCCGCTCTGCTGTGGTCTATTTCAATTTAGATACTCATGCATTTTTTATTAGTCATAGCCCCCTATGGTATGCATTTATTAGAAATAGGACCTTCCATCTATTTTCCCATCAATCACTGTTAACAGAAACCATGAGTACCAATCAGAGACCGACATGTGGCAAGTAAATTTTTTTATAAAAAAAATCTCTGCCACCAATGGGTTCCATGATGGCCCCACCAACCACCACGGGTGGCTTTGAAGTTTTATTTTTAAAGTCTTTTGAAAATTCAAAAACTTTTTGCATTGTGTTTCGACTTCAAAATTTTCAATTTTGGTGAATGGAGATCCGGCTGGTTTCTTTTGTAGCTCCCGTGGTTTGAGGCAAGGTAATCCCATTTCCCCCTTTCTTTTTGTTATGATTATGGATGCTATGAGTGGAATGATTGAGAAGTCTGTGGAGGGTAATCTTCTGTCCAGTTTTGTGGTGGGTAATGAAACTAGGAATAGTTTAAAGATCTCTCATTTGTTATTTGTTGATGACACTTCGATTTTTAGTGAGCCTGATTTGGATAATATACGTGCTTTAAGAGCACTTTTGTTGTGTTTTGAAGCTGTTTCGGGGTTAAGAGTTAATTTATCGAAGTCTGAAATTGTTCATGTGGGTGATGTTCAGAATTTATCAGACTTGGCTAATTTATTGGGGTGCAGAATCTCTTCTTTGCCCTTGAGGTATCTTGGGCTTCCTTTGGGAGCCTCTTTTAAAACTGTTAGCATATGGGATGGGGTGATTGAAAAAATTGAAAGAAGGTTAGCTGGTTGGAAGAGGATCTACTTGTCTAAGGGGGGAAGACTAACTCTTTTAAAGAGTACGTTGTCCAACTTGCCCACCTATTTCCTTTCTCTTTTTCCTCTTCCGGCAAGGGTTGAAAAGAGAATTGGGAGTTTATTTAGAAATTTCTTATGGGAACGCAAAGGTGAGGAAAAGAAGTTTCATTTGGTTAGTTGGAAGAAGGTTTGTCAACCATTGGATCGTGGTGGTTTGTGGATTAAAGATTTAAGGATTTTTAATAGAGCTTTACTTGGGAAATGGCTTTGGAGATTTCAACTGGAGAGTAAAGCCCTTTGGAAAAATGTGATTGATAGGTCCCTTATAATTGTTGATGATAAAACTCAAGTATATGTCCTCTTCGGGTGAGGATGTACCACAATTATTTGCTGGAATAATTTTTCTGTGTTCTTATTGATGACCCACGGCTGCTTAAATAGCAGTCCATGTTCACAAAACTGAAATTACAAAGTGAAAACAGAATTGCCGAAAACAGAGGAAACACCTAGAGCCACTACTAGTGACTGACGCCTACACACTCCACGTTCTAACGGAAATAGAAATGCAACAACAGAAAGATAAAATGCAACAACAGAAAGATAAATGCAGCAGAAAATAGAAACTGACTTCAAGCTACGACTCAGTCCATGCACGCATGTGACTTCAACAGCTATGACTCGGTCCATGCACTACGTCTATGCCTTTCCATGCACTACGTCCATGCCTTTGCACGTTTAACCTCCTCCCATTTACTTGGGATTTGGTTTTAGGCCCCTCCCCGAACGTCGTGGCCTATCAATACTCCCCTCCTCAATTGGATCCTTGTCCTCAAGGTCCATATTCAGAAACTGCTCTAGGAACGATTGCTTTGTCTCCCACGTGGCCTCTTCTTCGGGTAGACGTTTCCACTGAACCAGGCTTTCTTCTTCAAATTTGTTTCCTCGTTTGACCCAGCGAGTGTCCAATATTTTTTTTGGTTCTAGAACAATAAGGCCCTCATCGGTGACTGGCGGCATTTCCGTAGATGGTACCACCCGATCGCCCACGAATTTTTTTAGCAGTGAAACGTGGAAGACCGGATGAACTCTGGCTCCTTCCGGCAGCTGAAGCTTAAGCAACTGCTCCTATTTTTTGCACGACTGGGTATGGTCCATAAAAGAGACTAGCAAGTTTCTGGTGAGCACGTTTGAAGATAGATTGCTGGCAGTAGGGATGCAACTTGAGAAACACCATATCCCTTCTCTTTTGATCCGCTGATTGTTTCATGCGATTAATGGAAGTGTCCAAATTTGCTTTTAGTTGACGCCGCAGCTCATTTCTGGACACGAGATTCTGATCTACCTCATGGACCGAAGAGTCTCCACTATGGTAATTGGGAAACAGAGGAGGCAATCGACCATATAAAGCTTGGAACGGAGTCATTCCAGTAGACGCATGATATGTTGTATTATACCATAGTTCAGCCCACGGAATATAGGTGGTCCACTTGCGTGGCCATTGATGAACGAAGCAGCGCAAATATTGTTCGACACATCTGTTCACCACTTCCGTCTGGCCGTCGGTTTGCGGATGATAGGTGGAGCTGAGTTTCAACTGAGTACCAGACATATGAAAAAATTCTTGCCAAAATCGACTAATAAAGATGGGATCTCGATCGCTAACAATCGATTTAGGGAGACCATGCAATTTAATAACTCCTTCAACAAATTTTTCAGCCACGCTCTTAGCAGTAAATGGATGAGTGAGAGTTAAGAAATGTGCAGATTTACTTAACCTGTCAATTACTACTAAGATTGTATCCTTGCCGTGGGAAGTTGGTAAACCTTCAATGAAGTCAAGAGAAATATCATCCCAGACTTGACATGGGATGGGCAAAGGTTGCAGGAGCCCAGCAGGGAGAAGTGTTTCAGATTTCATTTTCTGGCATACCTCACAGTGTTTGACATACTCTTGGACGGACTGGTGCATTTTCGGCCAATAAAATTGTTGGGATAGCCGTTTGCATGTACGTAAGACGCCTGAGTGCCCTCCAATCTTGGTATTGTGTGCCTCATGCAACAGCTTAGTGCGTAATGACTCACACGATGGAATGACTACCCTTCCTTTAAAGAACAAAAGTCCTTGACGTTGTGTATAGGGTCCTTCGGTTTGAGTCTTGGCCGTCTGATTAATAGATTGAATATAGCGATCACCTTCGTAAGCCTCTTTAATCTCATCCCACAAAGTTACCGTTGCTACGTGTAGATGATTAATTACTGGGCTGTTTGGCTTGCGTGACAGAGCATCTGCAGCTGAGTTCTCACGTCCCGGACGGTAATTAATTTCATAGTCGTAGCCCATTAATTTGGCTACCCATTTTTGCTGCTCCGGAGTTGCTACAAGTTGATCCAGGAAATACTTCAAGCTGCGTTGGTCAGTTTGGATAAAAAATTTCTTTCCCAGTAAATAAGGTCGCCATAGGCGAATGGCTTCTATAATGGCAAGCATTTCTTCGGCGTAGGTTGACCATGATTTTTTTGTGACTCCCAGTGCTCGGCTCATAAAGGCAATGGGCTTGCCTAGTTGAGTTAAGATTGCGCCAATTCCTTCGCCTGATGCGTCGGTTTCTATGGTAAAAAAATCATTGAAATTAGGCATAGCCAAAGTTGGGGTAGTGGTCATTGCTTGCTTAAGAGTCGAGAAAGCTGTTTCGGCTTCTTCATGCCATCCAAACTTCCCTTTTTTGAGTAGATTGGTGAGGGGTCGAGCGATAATGCCATAATTTTGAACGAACTTTTTGTAATATCCTGTCAAGCCTAAAAAACCACGCAATTCAGAAATATTAGTAGGTCGTGGCCATGCGAGCATGGCTGCAATTTTTTTGTCATCCACCTTCACTCCTTGAGGCGTAATGATATGCCCCAGATATTCCAATTCTTGCTGTCCAAAGGCACATTTGCTTATTTTTGCAAAAAATTTATGCTGTCTCAAAATCTCCAAAGTTTGTGCCACATGCACCACATGCTTATCCCACGTCGAACTATAGATGAGAATATCGTCAAAGAAAACCAAAATGAACTTTCAAAGGTGAGGTCGAAATATAGAATTCATGATGGCCTGAAATGTCGAGGGTGCATTACAAAGGCCAAAAGGCATTACGAGATATTCGTAATGGCCATTATGAGTACGAAAAGCAGTCTTAGCAATATCAGGAGGATTTACTCTTACTTGGTGATAGCCGGCTCGGAGATCCAACTTTGTAAAGTATGATGCGCCATATAATTCATCCAGCATGTCTTCCACTGTTGGAATGGGAAATCGATCCTTGATAGTGAACTTATTGAGTGCGCGGTAATCCGTGCAAAATCGCCAACTTCCATCCTTTTTCTTTACGAGTAGTACAAGCGAAGAAAATGGACTGGTGCTAGCACGAATATGCCCAGAATCCAGCATCTCTTGGACCTGCCTTTCGATTTCTTCCTTCTGAAAATGGGCATATCTGTAGGGGCGCACGTTAATCGGTTCGGTGCCTTCTTTGAGTGTAATGCAATGATCTACTTCACACATAGGTGGTACACACGAGGGGTCTTGGAACACATCCTCGTATTCCTGTATAACCCGTTGCAAGTCTTGATGCTTGACTTCAGAAAATTCACCTTGTAAGTTATTCTTCGTGGTCGACGGAATGCATAGTGCAAACAACGTATGGCCCATTCGGCATTCTTTTGACATTTCTTTTAATGTAGCCTCTTGAACAACTTGTTCGTCCAATCCTTGCAATCTGCGGGCTTGCTTATTCCAGTTGAAGTCCATGGTTAATTTCTTCCAATTACATACCACGGAACCCAACATTTCCAACCATTGAATGCCCAACAATAGATCAAGACCTGATAAAGGTAGAGAGAAAAGGGTGAGGTAAAACTCAGTGCCTTGTAAATTCACCAATACCTCATCGAATCGTCCTTGACATGTTAGTTGTTCGCCATTAGCAACTCGAACGATGAACGGTTCTGTTGGCACCACTGGTAGACGCAGTGAGTTTGCCAAGCGATCACTAATGAAGTTATGCGTGGATCCACTGTCGATCAGCACCATTACTTCGCGGGAGCCCATAGTTGTAGTTATACGCATTGTTCTTGGGGCGGTCCATCCCGTCAATGCGTGGAGCGTGATTTCAGGTTCCAGTTCTGGTTCTTGCACTTCTCCCGTGTCTCCCCTTTGGTCAATTTCCACCGTATGTTGATCAGTGATGTCCTCACAGATCACATTACCCGCGTCCGCATAGCCCTCCAAGAGTAATAGCTGGGGTTTTTGGCATTTATGCCCAGTTGTAAATCATTCATTGCAATTAAGACAGAGACCTTGCACTCTTCTCTTCTGCATCTCGTCCCATGATGAACGCCTGAATGGAGTTGACGAGGTAACGGGAGCTACCCGATTGGTTTGTGGGAGAGCTAGTGGAACTCTTGTAGGTGGTGGTCGCATGAACCGCCGCTGTCTTGTGAGCTGCTCATCTCTCATTCGTGCTAGATTAATAGCCTCCTTGAGGGATTGCGGTTTGAACATCTGGATCCCATCAGAAATTTCTGCCTTCAAGCCCCCCATGAATGTTCCCACCAACGCCTTATGCGTCCATCCACGCACCCTGTTGCCCAGCTTCTCAAATTCACGTTGATAATCTCTCAACGTTCCTAGCTGTCTGATCCTTGAGAGTGTTTCATCAAAGTCTTCACATTCTGATGGTCCAAAGCGAGCCCATAATTCCTCTTCGAATTGTTCCCATGGAATCGCTCGTCCATCTTCCTGTAACGTTCTTCGAAGCCACTGCCACCACTGGTTGGCTTCCCCTTCTAGATGACAAGCAGCCATGAAAACCTTTTGGTTTTCTGCAGTGCCCTGGTATTCGAAAAATTGTTCCACTCGGTTGAACCATTTTGTTGGGTCTTCTCCAGAAAAGCGTGGAAATTCTAGCTTGGCTGATTTTGACGAAACGATCGGTCTACCTCCCTCTTGTTTGTCTCAGTGGTGATGGCCATGATTTGAGGATTCCGGATTGGTGAGCAAAACATTTGAGAGTCGAGTGAGAGCTTCCTCCATCCGCTGAAGTCCTTCTTGAACTGTACCAAGTCCGGACTCCAAGTGTTCGATTCGTTCCTTGTTAGTGCCCATAAGAACCTGGCTATGATGCCAATGATAGGTCCCTTATAATTGTAGATGATAAAACTCAAGTATATGTCCTCTTCGGGTGAGGATGTACCACAATTATTTGCTGGAATAATTTTTCTGTGTTCTTATTGATGACCCACGGCTGCTTCAATAGCAGTCCATGTTCACAAAACTGAAATTACAAAGTGAAAACAGAATTGCCGAAAACAAAGGAAACACCTAGAGCCACTACTAGTGACTGACGCCTACACACTCCACGTTCTAACGGAAATAGAAATGCAACAACAGAAAGATAAAATGCAACAACAGAAAGATAAATGCAGCAGAAAATAGAAACTGACTTCAAGCTACGACTCAGTCCATGCACGCATGTGACTTCAACAGCTATGACTCGGTCCATGCACTACGTCCATGCCTTCCATGCACTACGTCCATGCCTTTGCACGTTTAACCTCCTCCCATATACTTGGGATTTGGTTGTAGGCCCCTCCCCGAACGTCGTGGCCTATCAGTGATAGAAGTGAAATATGGAAGTTTGAGGGGAGATTGGTGTACTAAAGCAGCTAGTGGAGCTTATGGGGTTAGTTTGTGGAAATTTATTAGAAAAGGATGGGATTCCTTCTCCAATAATTTCAGATTGAAGGTTGGAGATGGAAAGAGGATTCTCTTTTGGCATGATCAGTGGTGTGGGGATAGTGCTCTTAAGCTGGAATTTCCTACCCTTTTCAGATTTTCTAGGGATCATAATGCAACTATTTATGATTCTTACTGTAGTAGTAACAACAAGGATGATTGGAATATCATTTTTATAAGGGATGTTAATGATTGGGAAGTGGATGAAGTTAAGGTTCTGTTGGTTAAACTCTATAGCTCAAAGTTGGTGCCAAAAAGAGAGGATAGCATGGTGTGGATTCTTGCTGGAAATGCTAAGTTTTCAGTTTCTACTTATTACCGAATTTTGTCAAGCCAAAGTAGTTGTGTTTTTTCTTGGAAAAGTATATGGAAAGTGAAAGTTCCCTCTAAGGTTGCTTTTTTCTATTGGGTGGCTTCTTTGGGCAAAGTTTTGACTACTGATAATCTTAGAATGAGAGATATGTTTATTGTTGATTGGTGTGTCATGTGTAAAAGGGTTGGAGAATCTGTAAGTCGCCTTTTTCTTCACTATGAAGTGACAATATTCTTGTGGAATGAGGTTTTGAGTTGGACAGGATTACATTGGGTAATGCCTAGAGAAGTGGTGGATTTATTCGTAGGGTGGAAAGGTTTGAAGGGCTGCAAGAAGGCGGTGAGGTTTTGGAAGATGATTCCTCCTTGTCTTATGTGGTGCATTTGGCTTGAAAGAAATGGGAGATGCTTCGAAGATAAAGAATGCTCTTTGGGAGATCTTAGGGATTTTTTCTAGAGTACATTGAGTTCTTGGGCTAAAGCTTTTGTAATGACGGATAATTTTCTGCTTCTGTTTTAGTTTTTCTGGTGTCAGTTTCTTTTTGTTTTTGGAAGTAGTAGGTGTTTCCTTTGTATATGTCCTGTGTCCTTGAGCTTATACCTATTTCTTTGAATAAAATTATTACTTATCAAAAAATTCAAAAACAATCTATTAAAAATATATTTATTATTTTTAAATAAAATTTAGCTAAAATTCTCTAGCCACGTAACTGTCTCTGATTGGTCCATGTGGTTTCTATTAAAAATGGACAAAGAGACCTATTTCAAATAAACGAATACCACAGGGGGCTATGGTCATATCAGAGGGAGTGTTAGGTTAAGATTTCCTTTACAATATGACCAGATTTTAGAACTGCGATATCAATCATATCAACTTTGATGCCCATCTTAAACTTTTTAGGCTATGTTTGGTTGTTAGAGTGAGCTCAACTCATTCCAAACCAATCATTGATGATACCCACTACTTATTCAACTTTTCATAAAAAAGTTAATCTCATCTCAACCTACTTCATATATTCAAACACATATCTCAACCTATTTACATTCAAACACATCTCAATGAGATCCGCAAAATACTGCCATCACATATCAATTCATATTATTTGAGATCACCTCAGCATCCAAATGTAGCCTAAATAACTCAATCAAAACATCTCTAGCTGGAGAGCAAGCACTAAAGTGTGCTTTGGGCTTGCAGATGCTATACTATATTGCGAGATGGCTCCATTCGGTGTCAAAAGCCTTATTTGGCCTTCAAAGAACTAAGGCTGTGTTTGGGTAACGAACACTTCTCAACACTTTCCAAATATTTTCATACGGATCAAGAGACTTCACATGCCAAACATGTTTGAAGTAGTTTGAACAAAGTCTCTTGCCACTGTGTTTCACTATGAGCCGAGAGTTCAATGCTCGCGTGCGAATGCCAGTGTGTGACGGAGAGGGAGAGGGAGGTTCGTGATTGTAACCCCCGTATTTTAGTGTATTTTTAATTAGATGATTATTTTTATTAATTTAAAAATTGATTCTCTTGTTTTAAGTTTATCGTATTTTTAGTTTGTTCATTTTTATGAATTTTAATTTGTGAAAATTAATTTGATATGTTTCCTTAATATTAATTATTGTTATGCCTTTAAATTTCTCTTTATTTTAAATTAATTTATTGTTGGATTTAATTATTTTATTTTCATTTTATCACTATGTTTAAATTATTTTATTTAACTTGGTTTTTTGAAATCTTTTTTGTTTGATCATTTTGTGACCCAAGTTGTGAGGATTGGACCTTATTTCTTTCCTTCACTTTTTCTTTTTCTTTTTTTTCTTTTCCTCTTTTTTCTTTTCTTCTTTTCTTTTACCCTCATTTTCTTTTCTCCTCTCTCGCTCTTCTCTCCCGCGCGCAGCCACTCTCTCCCCGTCTATTGCATCGTCCTCCACCCGCCGCCATGAGCCTCACCGCCCCTCCCATTCTCTTCCTCACCAGCCGGCGACCACCCCCATGTTTTCAGCTCCTCCCGCGCCACCTTTAACCTCCACGCACAACTTCAAGCCCCAACCACCATTTGTTCCAGCGCAGCTATCGCGCCACCTCCGGCCACCATCTCTTCAACACATCATCTTTGACCTCCCAACAACCTAACCCACCCATCCTCAACTCCGATCCGCCACCGGTGAAGCTCCATCATCCACATTTCCGTTTTGAGCATTTTGGCCTCCAAACACCTCTCACGCCGCCACCCAAGGCCAACCACCACCACCATTAACTTCACCGACATCCCTAACCCCTTCTCTAGTAATCTCAAGCCTTCGTTTGTCCCCGTTCGAAATCTTGCATTTTGAGACCCACGGCCACAGTGCATTTTGCACTATTCCGTTGCTGTGTCGCCACCTTTTGCACCTCCGTGATCCTTCAAAAATTATATAATAGCGCTGTAAGTATTTTTCCAAACAATTTTCGTGATTTAAATGCATTTTTACACTAACTCATTTTACTGTGATCTGGTTGGTTGTGCCGGATTGAGTCCGAGTAAGGGGGTCGGATCTACTAGATAATGGAGTTGTTTGTGTGTTTGGATTGTGTTGTGAATTGTTGGATGTTGTATATTGTGTCGTTTCATATACATTGCATATTTGCATGCACATTCATGTTTGTAAATGAAACTGTGTTTTCGTGTAATTGCATTTACATTCATGTGTTTATTGAAAACTGGATTTTCTTATTAAAAAGGATTTTTAGGTGCATGTGCATCACAACCCCAAGCCGAGATAGGGCATTATTTCGGTGGAACTCCTCTGGTCACTCGGGAGCGGAATATACTGAGAGATGTCCCCTGAGTTGTCGTTGGGCGACAATAGGATCTGACGGGATGGTAAAGCTCTTGTGCAGACTCCGTGGCCCCTCTGCTGGCAAGGGTTAAAGGATGCTTGGCCACGAACGCGCTGGAGCGGAACTGGGCATCGCTCGTTACTAAGTCACTCTCACGGTCGTTACCCGTGATGTGACGATGGGAGCCAGGGTGTGCGGATGATCCCTAGGAGAGATCATGTTGCATACGGTTAAAATGAATTATTGGGCTATTTTCTGGAAAAATAGCGTGCTGGATAAAATGATTTTGTGTGGGTCATTTTCTGAAAAAATGACGGATTATTATTTTTGGGCCAAATGGGATTTTGGCATGCATTGGTAAATGTTCATTTTCGAGAAAAATGATGTTTTGAGAATAATGCATACTTCATCATATACATGCATGTTGGTTGCATTAATGCACTTTTATCTCGTGGGTTGTTTGGATTATACTTACCTGCAGTACCACTGAGGGTGAGCCTAAGGATTGGGCTCCTCCTGAGGAGTGATATGGGACCACTCGTTATTGTATTTGGACTTGTATTATATTTTATTTTGGGTTATCTGTATAACTTTTTAATCATTTTACTTATGTTAATTTGTATTAAAAATTCTGGTACTTAGTTGACTTACTTAATTAACCGTTGCGTTCTTCATTGTATATTGTTGCATGTACACACATTTGACACTATCGTTGAGATGTGTGACCTTGCTGTCATCATTCGGATGTCTCGATTCTCGTGTTCTCGTACATGAGGGTCGGGAGCACCACAGGTGGTATCAGAGTGGTTCGGCTCTTGGTAAAACCACATATCCCTTAGGTGAGGTACTAGAAATATTAATTTTTTTTTAAATTGTAAATTGAAATTATTTATTTTAAAGTATGATATATTATGGGTTTATTTGTATTTTATTTTATGTTATATTATTTTATTTTATTTTACTTTATTTTATTCTTTTGGTGTTGCTTTTGGTTGTGTTTGATTTTGTCCGGAGTTTTAAGCGGGGTTAAAGATTGCTCTATGACAGGAAGATGGTGAGACCAAGAATGCCAACTAATGAGCCCGAGGATGAGTTACTGAGAGGCTATTGGAATTACGCCATGGCAAGGGCATTAAATCGGATGACGGAATTCTTCCAATAGAATTTTCGGCCGCCACAAGGAGATCAATATAGAGAGGTGCAGGCCGGGTGCACCTATGAGCGCTTCCTAGCGCATAGGACCCCTGGCTTTACTGGTGAAGAGGATCCACTACGGGCTAGAAGGAGGATTGAAGATCTTGAAAGGACATTTGAAGTCTGTGGTTGCATGGAGGCCCAGATGGTGTTGTATGGGAGTTACTTGCTGCAAGACAAAGCGACAAATTGGTGGCAGACTAAGCGGCTACTCCTAGAGATGGAGTTGGGATCTTTTGCAGTTGTGTCTTGGCAGCATTTTAAGAAAGAGTTTGACGACCGTTCCTTCCCTGTTTCTGTGAGATGGCAGAAGGCACGAGAATTCAATAATTTGGTTCAAGGAGATATGACTGTTGAACAATATGCCAGAAAATTTATGAATCTTGGGCGGTTCGCTACCCACCTCATTGCCACTGAGGAGTTGCGAGTCGAGCGTTTTCAGGAGGATCTGTGACATGAGATACGCAAACAAGTAGCTTGCCACCAGATTTTAGATTTTTAAAGGTTGGTGGATTTGGACACTATTGCGGAACTGGAAAATAGTTTTGCGGGAGGCTCCCCTCAGGGTCAAAAGAGGCAGAGTTTTGTTGGTGAGAGGAGTAGTTCTGGGTCGTCACACAAGTTTGTACAGAGGACTGGGGCCCGATCACAGGCAGTCTCCGGTATTCGTGCAGGAGGCCAAGCTCCAATATGTAATAAGGTGTAATAGAGCCCACAAGGGCGACTACGGTCAGAGGGGATCCAGTGTTTTAGATGAGGCTAGCCGGGTCACTTTGCTCGAGTATCCCAACCAAGCTCAATGGAGGTAGAGGAGGTCGGCGTGGTGGGAGGAACAGCCAGAGACAACCGGTGCAAGCTCGGGTCTTTGCTGTGACTCCCGGTGATGTGGATTACGAGAAACTTCTCTCGCATCTATCTAACCATACAAACTCAGTATTCTTCCTAGTCAAAGCAGTGTTGGGAAATCACATGTCCAAGAAACTTAACTTCTTCCGACTAGAATTCAAATTTACTTAGCTTAGCATACAACTGATGCTCTCTTAACTTCCCAAGTGCCAAACGAATGTGACAAACATGCTTTTCCAAATCTTAAGAATAAATCAGAATGTCATCAAAGAACACCACCACAAATGAATCCAAAAAAGGTCGAAACACCCGATTCATCAAATCCATAAAAGCAGCAGGGGCATTAGCTAACCCAAAAGACATCACTTTAAATTCATAATGTCCATACCTCATCCTGAAAACAGTCTTGGACACATCCTTATCCCTTATCCTCAACTGGCAGTACCCTGATCTCAAGTCAATCTTCGAGAAGACAACTGCTCCTTGAAGCTGGTCAAACAAATCATCGATTTTAGGAAGAGGGCACTTGTTCTTGATAGTCACCTTGTTAAGTTCTCGATAGTCTATACACATTCTGAGAGTATCGTCTTTCTTGACAAATAAAATAGGCTCTCCCCACGGCGAAGTACTAGGCTGAATAAATCCCTTATCAACTAGTTCTTACAATTGAGTTTTCAACTCTTTTAACTCAGCCGGTGCCATACGGTAGAGAGCCTTATGCACAGGAGCCGCTCCAGGTTCCAAATCAATAACAAATTCCATCTCGTGAACTGGAGGAAATCCGGGTAACTCATCCACGAACACATTAAGGAATTCTTCCACAATTGGAATATCTACTAAAGACTTCTTCTCAGATGGCGTAGACACCACTTGAACCAAAAAGGCATCTGCTCCACAAGCTATATCTCTCTTTGCTTGAATTGCAGATATAGCTGCTGGTCTTGCCTTCAACTTGCTTCCCACAAATTCCAATAGTCTCCATTCGAAAGTTGAAAGCCAATTACCTGACTTCTACAATTAGGGCAGGTTTGGGGCACAAGACAAAATACAAAATTCTCATCTCATCTCATCATTACACATTTTTCAAATCTCCATACAAAATATAATAAACAATTCAACTTTTTCAAATCTCAATACACATTTTTCAAATCTCAAAACAATAATAATATTAAAACATAATATTTTAAACTTCAAAACAAAACACAAAATTCTCATCTCACCCCCCAAACCTGCCTAATAATGTTTGCAGAATATCGATGCAACCAATCCATACCCAGAATTATGTCAAACCCAAGCAACTAGAAGACAACTAAATCTGCCTCAAGTGTCCTCCCACCAAAATCCAAAGGATAGCCTAAACCAACTTTGGAGCACCACACAATCTCACCATTTGAAAGAGTCACTACCAAGGATTGTGATAAAAGCTCTGTGACTAGATTGCACATCCATGCAAAAGTGGCGGACACAAAAGATTGAGATGCCCCAGAGTCAAACATGGTACATGCATAAAAATCATATAGACAAACTCTACCTGAGGCAAACACATACACCAATGAAATTCAAAAAAATCAACCCACACCAAACATCAAATCCAAAAATTAAACTAAATGCATACCAGTAATCAACCCGGCATCGTGAGTCTGTGGAGCCTCGTAATCCACATCACCGAGAGTCACAGCATAGACCCGAGCTTGCACCAGTTGTCTCTGGCTGTTCCTCCCACCACGCCGACCTTCTCTACCTCCTTGAGTTTGGTTGGGACACTCACGAGCAAAATGACCCGGCTGGCCACATCTAAAACACTGGATTCCCCTCTGACCACAGTCGCACTCTTGGGCTCTATTACACCTATTACATACAGGAGCTCGACCTCCTACAAGAACATCGGAGGGTGCCTGCGATCGGGCCTCAATCCTCTGTACAAACTTGTGTGGTGACCCAGAACTACTCCCATCACCAACAAAACACCGCCTCTTTTGACCCGGAGGGAGTCTACTGCAAAACTATTTTCACGTTCCGCAATAATGGCCAAATCCACCAACCTCTGAAAATCTAAAATCTAGTGGCAAGCTACTTCTCTGCGTATCTCATGTCGCAGACCCTCCTGAAAACGCTCAGCTCGCAAATCCTCAGTGGCAATGAGGTGGGTAACGAACCGCCCAAGCTCCATAAATTTTCTGGCATATTGTTCAACAGTCATATCTCCTTTAACCAAACTATTGAATTCTCGTGTCTTCTGCCGTCTCACAGAAACAGGGAAGAAACGGTCATCAAACTCTTTCTTGAAACGCTGCCAAGACACAACTGCAAAAGATCCCAACTCCATCTCCAGGAGTTGCCGCTTAGTCTACCGCCAATTTGCTGTTTCGCCTTGCAGCAAGCAACTCTCATACAACACCATCTGGACCTCCATGCAATCACAGACTTCAAATGTCCTTTCAAGATCTTCAATCCACCTTCTAGCCTATAGTGGATCCTCTTCACCAGTAAAGCCAGGGGTCCTATGCACTAGGAAGCGTTCATAGGTGCACCCGGTCTGCACCGCTCTATACTGATCTCCTTGTGGCGGCCGAAAATTCTGTTGGAGGAACTCCGTCATCCGATTTAATGCCCTTGCCATGCCGTAATTCCCATCGCCTCTCGGTAACTCATCCTTGGGCTCATTAGTTGACCTTCTTGGTCTCACCATCTTCCTGTCATAGAGCAATCATTAACCCTGCTTAAAACTCCAGACAAAATCAAACACAACCAAAAGTAACGCCAAAAGAATAAAATAAGGTAAAATAAAATAAAATAATATAACATAAAATAAAATGCAAATAAACCCATAATATATCATACTTTAAAATAAATAATTTCAATTTACAACTTTAAAAAAAATTAATATTTCTGGTACCTCACCTAAGGGAAATGTGGTTTTACCCAGAGCCGAACCGCTCTGATACCACCTGTGAAGCCCCCGACCCTCATGTACGGGAACACGGGAATCGAGACACCCAGATGATGACAACACGGTCACACATTCTAACGATAGTGCCAAGTGTGTATACATGCAATAGTGTACAATGAACAACATAGCAGATAATTAAATAAGTCAACTAAGTACCAGAATTTTTAATACAAATTAACATAAGTAAAATGATTAAAAATAGTTATACAATTAATCCAAAAAAAAAATATAATACAAGTCCAAATACAATAACGAGTGATCTCATATCACTTCTCAGGAGGAGCCGAATCCTCAGGATCACCCTCAGCTTCATCTATATCGAAATCTGCGTTACCATAAAACGGTACCGCAGGTAAATTTGATCCAAACAACCCACGAGATAAAAGTGCATTAATGCAACCAATATGCATGCATATGATGAAGTATGCATTATTCTCAAAACAACATTTTTTCCGAAAATGAACATTTATCAACGCACGCCAAAATCTCATTTGCCCCAAAAATAATAATCCGTCATTTTTCCAGAAAATGACCCACACAAAATCATTTTATCCAGCACACGCTATTTTCCCAGAAAATAGCCCAATAATTCATTTTAACCGTATGCAACATGATCTCTCCTAGGGATCATCCGCACACCCTGGCTCCCATTGTCACACCACGGGTAACGACCGTGCGAGTGATTTCGTAACGAGCGAAGCTCAATTCCACGTCCAGCGCGTTCGTGGCCAAACATCCTTTAACCCCCGGCAGCAGAGGAACTACGGAGTCGGCACGAGAGCATTACCATCCCGTCCAATCCCATTATCGCCCAGCGACAACCCAGGGGACGTCACTCAGTATATTCCGCTCTCGAGTGACCAGAGGAACTCCATCGAGATAATGCTCCATCTCGGCTTGGGGTCGTGATACACACGCACCCAAAAATCCTTTCACATGAAAACTCAGTTTTCAATAAACACATAAACATGAATGCAATTACACGAAAACCCAATTTCATTTACAAACATGATAATGCGTGCAAATATGCAATGTACATGAAACAACGCAATATCCAACATCCAACAATTCACAACACAATCCAAACACACAAACAACTCCATTCTCCAGTACATCCGACCCCCTTACTCCTCGGACTCAGTCCGACACAACCAACCAGATTACAGTAAAATGAGTTAGTGCAAAAATACATTTAAATCACAGAAATTCTTTGGAAAAATGCTTACAGCGCTATAGTATAATTTTCAAATGATCACGGAGGTGCAAAAGGTGGCGACACAACTACAGAACAGTGCAAAATGCATTGTGGCTGTGGGTCTAAAAATGCAAGATTTCGAATGGGGCCAAACGAAGACTTGAGATTACTATGGAATGGCTTAGAGATGTCGGTGAAGCTAATGGTGGTAGTGGTTGGCCGTGCTTGTGTTACCTTGTTTGCAACTTTTAGACTTGCTACATTTGGATAGTGAGAATACCTGAGAAGTTTTGAAAATGTTTGTGAATAGTTATGAGTAGAGATTGAAGTGGGTTTGTGGGTCCCATTAAGAGCATTTTGAGTTGTTTGGATGTATGAAGTATGTTGAGTTGTTGACTTTTGGATAGATAGTTGAAAAATGTGTGGGTCCCATCAATGGGTCTGCGAGAGGTGGTGGAGGTGCGGCTTGTGTTACCACTGGCGACTCCCCCTCATGCAGGCGACCAAGCCAGCCACCACCAATCTCCCTCACGCGCAACTCTCTCTCTCCTGCGGTAACCCAACCGAAATGGGTTTCACCCATTTCTGTCCACTTGCGCCGCCGTACACGGCCACCCAGGCCACCGCACCTCCACCTCTCACAGACCCATTGATGAGACCCACACATTTTTCAACTATCTATCCAAAAGTCAACAACTCAACATATTTCATACATCCAAATAACTCAAAATGCTTTCAATGGGACCCACAAACCTACTTCAATCTCTACTCATAACTATTCACAAACATTCTCAACACTTCTCAGATATTCTCACTACTCAAACGTAACCTAATCTAAAAGTTGCAAACGAGGTAAAGGAAAGAAAAAAGGTCGTCCCTTACTCCATTCATACTAAATGGTGGGATGGGTGAGAAAGATGGTTATCAATACACTATAAGACCAACATAAGCGATTGCAGATATAGCTGATTGAGTTTGGTTTTCTTAGGCTAGACTAGACACCTATGTAGACTGGCAAACCGGGGCTCTAGGAACTTTAGGGGGAAAGCAAGGATATCTCGATATTGAGGTATGCCCGATTGTCTTACTGAGCGGTTGGCAGTTAACGTAGATCATAGAATTCCTTCTTTTTCATATGTTCTTCAGGTACTTTCAGTAGTTACAGGAAGGGCAGCTAGGCTCACTCTCGAGTTTTTCATTTCCAGCGGTCCCCACAAAAAGTTAAACAATGTCCACTTTCCTACTAGAAATACACAATGTCTTTGGCCGGATCAATGGTGAAACTTATTCTCCTTCTTTAGTTATCTATTTATGCTTTGTTTGTGCATGTGATTTAGTGCTGTGAAAATACATATTATATTTGAAAAAAAAAAATAGAAAATCGCTTGTTGATTCACCAAATCAGGTGCTACAGTCTGCATCAAGTGGCTTCAATGATACATAAAGACCATAGGCCAACTATCCACCACAGGCCTCAATGGTATTTGTTATGGTGCACTCTTTTCAACCTCAAGCAAAATAATAATAATGATAATAATCATTACCCAAGTAGCAAATCTAATAGTGAAAGAGTCACAACCTTCCATAAAAAATATGAGGTTATAACACTAAACATATATACACTGTTCAGAAAACAGATTCAATTACAAGTTTCAGAACTCCCAAAAATGGGTAAAACAATCTCCACCTCCAAATATGAAAATGAACATGTGCAACGACTGAAGATAGATCTGGGAATATAAATAATAACAGCTACACTATCCCATCATCAATTAAGTCCAACAACAGCACTCACAACAAAGTAAATAATTTTTTCTTTAATGTCCTACCAATAAACAGCCGGTCCCCCAATAAAGGGGGAAGGTTGTGGTAGATTGACAACCAATAGAAAAGTTTATGATTTTGTTACATCCAGTAAGCATGAATCCTAATTTAAACTAAACATGTTTCATTTCCCACAAAAAATTGGAATCTCAAGAAAACAAACAACATTTAGTCATGAAAAAAGCAAAGCCATTTCGCTTATTTGATGTGCTCGCCAAATGACAACACATAATGCTCCAAATCACCACAAATATGCATAGAACATACTCATGAGACAAATTTTAGCAACTAAAACAAACATTGTATCCCAGTATAAATAACATGTTTACATTTACCTGAAGGGGTAGAAATCAGTGAGACTTACCATTATATCAATATCTCGATCAAGAAGATCGTTTATGGTACATCCAGCACCCCTTAGAAGCAAAGCTCCACAACCAAACAGCGTCAACATCTTAAAATCAGGAAGCTGTCCTGGGGATGTGGCCAAGGTAATTGACCTAAACCAATAAACAACAGTTTCAGATCCCCAGTTAATAGCATTTATCAAAATTACAATTTAACACAGCACCCAAACTACTTGCGATATAAAAATAAAAAAATTTAATATGGCTGAATGGTCTATGAAATTCAAATATATAATTATAAGGATGTATCAACAACAACACAATGTTTTTCTCTAAATCCATCCCAGGGATGAAAATCAATTTGGCAAAGTCAGAATCAATACCAGCAGGAGCAGTTTATAATTATGGAGGCTTGCCCATGAAATATCTGAAACTTTCATTGGGGGCATCCTTCGAGGTACAATCCATCTCAGATGGCATTATCGAGAAAATACAACATTGCCTAGTTGGTTGGAAGCTACTCTATTAATAGTGGGTGTGTTATACTCTTGAGCTGTGTCACCTATGATAGAAAGACATGACTAGGACATAAGGAATTTAAGGGGGGAGATTGCGATACCCTGTGGTAAGTGAATATAGGTGGCAATATTACTTGGGAGGGAGAAGTTCTTGCTCTTTATGATGATTTCTATAAGCTCCAATTCTACCATTGAATAGTCCTTTCAGAGTATGGCCCAAATGTGGCTTGGGCCTTCCTTCAATCGTTACACTATCCTCGTTCGTGTAGCCCAATGTCTTGAGAAGCTCTAGTGGGACCTCTTGTTGGGTGGAGGTCGCAATGAGTTTACCATATCAAGTGGTCTAAGATTTCTACGCATAGCATAAGGAGGTTTGGGGATTTTTTCTTCTTTTTTTTTTTCTTTTCAGAAAACTCTCCAAAGCAAACAGTTATGACATTATGCAATGGGGAGAGAGATTTTGTAGAGATTGGTGGTGGATACCATGTATGGTAATGTCAGGGTATGAAGGGTTGTGTTCATATGAGGTCAACGGGCCTCTTGACGTTGGAGTGCGGAAAAACATTTTTTTTTTATCGGTAAACAAATTTTTATTGATCAAAAAAGTAGGTATAAGCTCTGGAGTGCGGAAACATATTCAGAGGGGTTGAGGGGATTTCTGTCATATTATTAGATTTGAGGTGGGCAATGGATCCAAATCAGATTTTGATATTATGTATGGTGTAGAGCCCAACCATTGAAGACAATCTTCCAAGATTTGTTTCATATGAATTGTTGTAAGTAGGTTTCGGTTGCAAAACACTTCCCAAACTCTAATAACATACCACTATAGAATCTTACTTTTATTAGATTAGCATAGACTGGGAGGTAGATTTGTTCTTTGCATTCTTTGAAAAGTTATATTCTTTTAGGTGGAGAAGAGATGGTGTTGACAACAACTATTGGATCCCATCCAAAAGCGTACTTTGAGGCCAAGTCTTTCTTTACTGCACCTGTCCCTCAAGCAGCCAAGTTATCTCTTCATTTCATTGGAAGAATATTTCGAAAAATAAGATAATTTCTAGGGCAACTTATTTTGCTTGGATGGCAGCTTTAAGAAAGATTTTAATGATAGACAATATGTGGAAGAGGCATACCATAGTCTTGGAGTAGCATTGTATGTGTAAGTAGTGTGAGGAAAGAGCCTCCTATTTCATTGGGAGGTGGCTCGGGAGTTATGGGCTTCAAATTAGGTTTCAGTAATTTTGGGATAGTGTAAATCGTTCCCAACAGTTGGTGGTTATGTAGGTATGTTGGTGGAGCCCGTTCAGAAGCCATAAGAAAATAGAAGTTTGAAGAATGGTCACTTTATGCTTAATGGGGTCTATTAGAGATGACCATAATGCCTGCACATTCAAAGATCATGAGAGGACACAATGTTGGAAAGCATTTTCCTCTTTCAAGCAATCAACCCATTGCAGAATCAAGAGCTTCCCACTTAACCCTACAATTAGGCCAGGAGCTAGCCCTATTGTGCTGATAAAGGTGAATTATAAAACAAGCATCCAAGTTCTAATTTCCAACAATGTAAAAGAGTTCTTTTAAATTTACTGAGGTTGCATTTGGATATTGAACTGAGTTGAATTGAGTTGAGTTAAGATAATAAAATATTGTTAGAATATTATTTTTTAATATTATTATTATTTTGGGATTTGAAAAAGTTGAATCGTTTATTATATTTTGTGTTGGAATTTGAAAAAGTTGTAATAATGAGTTAAAATGAGTTGAGAGAAGTTTAGCATTCAAACGAAGCCTCTTGATAAAGTATTTTCTGTCTATTAACTACACTATTGCATGGGAAATTACTTCCCAAATGCAACGGCTATGCCTGCTTCAATCAGCTAGAAATGCAGAAGAGAAGTTAGTGCACAGTCTGCAAAAAAATTACCAGGTATTACCATCTATTGCTCCTATTTCATACCTCCGTAGTCTTCTATTCAAAGTTTTACATACAAAACAATAAAACCGTCAGCTGGAATTGGGGTGTGGGAAACATTGTGCTTGGTCTACTACTTCTTCAGGAAGGCCAAAACATATTATCTTTCAGCATATTCCTGATGTCACCAACCATAGCTATCGAACAACTGGATATAGTCTTCAGTAAAGCGCCCAATCACATAGAAAACCTAAACTACAGACTTGAATACTAATTGACACGAGACGCCGAACAAGAAAAAGAAATTCTGAATTTAAGAGAGTTGAAGCAGCTTCGTTCTCCAACAGGAAAACTAAAGCAAACAAAAACACCAAGTCACTGCTACCATCATCAATTTATGAAGTTCAATATATTCACGGTTAAGCTCCTCGCCAGTTCTCATGTAATCCTTAAAAGTATAAAAAAAAAAAAAACGCACACGCACAAAAAGACAAGAAAAGAAGGAAAGAAAAGAAAAAGAGTAAAGCAGTCATACCACATGCAAGGCCAAGCGAGTAACCAGGTCCCAATGGGCTTATCGAGGCGAGCAAGACGAGCATAAGGGCGAGCTTGTTTTGGCAAGTACAAGTCAATCCAAGACACCTCCGCCTTCAACGGTCTCGACCCTCCCTTATCCTCCTCGCTCTCCCTCACGCTCGTCGAAATATGCGCAACTGATCTAAAATCCCAATTGAGTTTGAAGTTCTCACGGGAGAATTCAAAAATGGGATTGAGCCCGTAGTACTGCCTAAACGGGTTACAATAATTAGGTTTCAGGTTAGGATTAAGGTTTGGTGTTGGGATAGGCGAAGAGGACAAGGAATTTAAGGAGGGACAAAGATAGAGCGAGGATGAAG
This sequence comes from Juglans microcarpa x Juglans regia, assembly GCF_004785595.1. Classification (NCBI taxonomy): domain Eukaryota; kingdom Viridiplantae; phylum Streptophyta; class Magnoliopsida; order Fagales; family Juglandaceae; genus Juglans; species Juglans microcarpa x Juglans regia. The sequence continues at coordinate 20,914,898 of NC_054598.1, forward strand.
AGGAAGAGGAAAAGCGGGAGGGTTTCTGAAGCCTACGGAAAGAGCGAGCGACCAGAAACGACGCCATTTGAAAAAATTCACGTCGTGCATCACCGAGATTCCGACAACAGAGGACTTTATGGTGGACAAAAACTTAAAGAGAAGGAATAGCTGCCACCGACCGAACTCAACCCATTCCATTCAGGGTAAAGCTACCGGGCCACCTGAACGTTACCGCTCGTTTTGCCCGTTTGACGTGGCTAAGCCACCTGGCAGCATTAATTTATTTAAAAAAAAAAATGTAAAATTCAGCGTCGAAAACCCTAGAATAGACACCTTTCGGAACCCTTCATCCCTCCCGACGCCCTCTGTAACCCCTCCCTCTGTAACCCCTCGTATGGTATATGAAGTAGTTCCCAGTGAAATCCAAATGAAGAAATTAGTAAATTACCAGTTCTTCAAGTTTCGAAATCAAAAGGCCCAAGAACCACTAGACCAGAAGTTGCAGAAACCCTTTTGACAGATTCTCAGATGAGTACAAATAGAAGAATATAAAGCACAGATTTTTGCCAGAGAGGGGCTATGTTACAGCTAATTTTGATGCAGCTTTATCAAAGAATCAGACCACTGGTATTGTTGGAGTTATCATTAGAGACAGTGAAGGTGAGATCAGAGGAGGAGGATGGGGCTACCAGTTGTAGCAGGATGCAATGCTTTCTGGTCAGCAATGAATTTCGTATAGTTCTACAGCCACCGAGACCATCTCCCGAGGCTGGATCCCGACTGTGCCACGTGGATTTATTTAAACAAAAAAAAAAAAAAGAGGAAATCGAAATCTATTATATTTTATTCAAACTACATTTCCTGCAAACGAAGATCCACGCACGCACGCACGCACGCACGATATCCTCCCTCTCCCTCCGTTCGACATCGGCATCTCCACCGCGCGGCAGCAGAGCCGCAATTGAAGCTTGCTTTGGAGCTCAATTGGTCTCTCATGGACCTTCTATGGAGGGTTGGGACACGAGAAATCTCTGGTTTTCGCTGGTTTTCTTGAATTTGATGATCTGTGTTTGCTTCAAAGTCCGAAGAATTATGTAGATTTGGGTGCTGTTTCTTGAAGATTTTGAGGCCGAACCAGTAAAAATCAAAGAGTTCTATGACCTCCTCTGGGTCCATCGATGGCGGCTATGAAGGAAAAAAAGATACGATTTTTGTAGTTTGTGTACAATAAGAGCCCTTGTAAATACATATATACTGAAGTTTTGGAAGACTTCCATTGGTTCTAACACGTCTTCCATTGGAAGACTTGCAGTTGTCTAATCCAAAAACCTTCAGAAATTGCCACCAAAATGAATAACAAAACCAGTATTGACCAAAAAATGAAACGCTCCGTGAGAACTTATGCTTTCTTGCTGGAAGATTTTCTTGGTAGCCAAGCAGGCAGGTAATAATAGACTGAGCAGCAGAAAATGAATGAGAATCACCAGCTGGAGAAGGAAGGAGCGGTCGAAATTCCAGGATTTGCAGAGAACGAGAAACGAGCAAAAAAATGGACCTTCCGAAGAAAATGAGAGACGGGTCGGGAGGGAAGGGATTTGCCAGATTTCAATTCTTTTAAAGAGTACTGCCATGAGCCACCGCTGGTGATTAAGGAATATTTAAAATTATTAAAAAAATCTGTATAAAAATAATTAAAAAAAAATATAAAAAAATACAAACTAATGCAAGCAGTAACTCTAAACGGAAGATGAGAGCGGGAGGCTTAGCATTTTCCTTTTACAAAATAAAAATGCCACATGGCTAGAGCCACGTCAGTCGGAACCCAAGCTAAGGAGGGAACGTCGATGGATTCTTCTAAGGTAAACATTGTTGGATTGAGGACAGTCTCGCATCTATCCAGACTCTTGTTTCGAGTGTAAGGTATTTTTTTTTTTTTTGGAAAAAGTCTACCATGCCGTCTCACTATAACCACTCAATTTGACCGCTGGTCAAAATTTTTCCTTTTTTTTTTTTACGTAGTGGTTAAAGAAGTGATTTTAAATATATTGGTGTATTTTTTTTATTTTTTAAAAATATTTAAATGTATTAAAAAAATGTTAAAAAAAAAGGAAAAAACAAAAAAAACAAAATCACTGGGCGGCACACCCAGCAGTAAGAGTGGGGCAACATAGTAGCCCCACTCTTTTTTTTTTTTTTTTGAGATTGACTATACATCAGTCTACACTCTCCACACACTTTACATGGCATCACTTTTTTTTTTTTAACCTACAATGTTAAGTGTGCTGCGGCTGCAGCACACAGTAGGCTGCTGTAAATATTTTCTCATTTTTTTTACTGAAAAAATTATTTTATCTTTCAAGTTGGACCATTGACCGTCTGATATAAAAAAAATAATATTTAATGATTAAGAAAGTGATTTTAAATATATTGAGATATTTTTTTTATCTTTTTTAAAATATTTAGATATATTAACAAAATGTGAAAAGAAAAATGAAAAAAAAAAACTCAAAAAGTACTAAGCAGTCAACTTGAACAGGCTACTCTGGGAGGCAAAATAGCCCGACTCTATTTTCACTGGTAGTGTTACTCACACTGCTCGAGCTCCCGCTAGTTGTTTTGTGTTTTTTTTTCTTTAACTTTTTTTTACATATATTTTTTAACACTTTTAAATATTTTAAAAAAATAAAAAATCGTAATTTTATTAAAAAATATTTACTTAATCATTAAGTAAAAAAATAAAAATAAAAAAGTATCAACGGTAACTTCCAGCATGAAGAACTAGCGGGAAGAGTAACATTTTTTTTTTCACAATTTATCTTAAATAAATTCATTTCGTCTTATCTTACCTTATATAATTATTATATTTTTTTTAAATTTTTATATAAAATAAAATAAATAATTTAATTTTTTAAAATTTTAAAATAAAAATAATATTAAATAAATATATTCTAATAATAATTTATTCAACTTTTAACTTTAATCTAACTTTTAACTTTAATCTCATCTCATCTGTAAAAATAAACTAAACTTAAAATTTTTTAGTAGTTTATTTGTTTCGAGTGAAATAAAAAGCTTACTCGATTTTTCATTTTTGAAAAAAGAAACTAACAGGATACACGCACCATCCTAAAAAAATAAAAAATAATGTTAATGACTTACTTGATCTTAAAAAAAAAAAAAAAAAAAAAATTTAATCCGTGGGGGTTCTTCCTCCTTCAAGTTCCTTTTTCTATAATTTTTATTGTTTATTTTTAATTTTTAATTTTTGAAAATAAGAAAAAGAGCTGGACACGTGGCAAGCTCACTAGAGGGCATGTATATTCCGTTAACTAAGATGGATAGAGTTTGTGGCAGAGGTACTAATTCAGAAGTTGGAGGTGTTAATCCTAAAGTAATTACGCAACAGTAGAGTCTCAGATAAGGTTGTTGTCCAAATTCTCTTTTAAGAACAATGGGTTGTGCTAGGGCTGGAGTCGGAGTGCTCGTTTCCGACCTCCGACTCCGATAAGAGTTGGAGCCAAATTGGAACTCCGACTCCGAGTCCGACTCCGATCAGAGGTCGGAGCTCCGACCTCCTATAGGAGCTCTGACATAAGATCAGAGCTCGACATGCGCTCGATGTGACGCTCGAGCAAAATTCTTTTAGAGAGGTCCTCTCTGAATGAGGTTCGCTCGACTTCCGCTCGACATGTCGATCGAGCCAATATTCAATACAACGTGTGCTCGACTTGCGCTCGACACCTCACTCGAGCGCAAGTGTACAGTAAAAAAAATTTTGCAGTCGGAATCGTAGCTTCTTGGAGCTTCGACTCCGACTCCGACTCCGAATAGATATTCGGAGCTACTCCGAATTCCGACTCTGAATTCCGATGACTCCGTCAGAGTCGGAGTCGGAGCGGAAGTCGGACGGAGTTGGAATTTTCGGAATTTTGCACACCCCTAAGTTGTGCTACGAATTAGTCACTGTTCACAGCTAATCCACAGCACACCTTAGCTAGCCTTTTTTTTTCTCTCTAAACGCAAACCACATCTCTCACTCTCTCTCATCAAGCTCTCTCTCTCTCTCCTTCCTCGAGTCTCTCTCTCTCATCAGCTCTCTCTCTCTCCTACCTTCGTCTAATTAATGGGAGTCCAACCCACGATCACATCTTTAGTCCTACTCTAATAGAGGTAAAGACTTTAATTAAATTAAAGCTTATTAATCCATGGAAACTCATTCGTACAAAATAAACAACAACGTAATTTCAGGAAACACATACAATTCGATTATGTAAGAAACGGATCATGAAAGTAGTCTATATTTCATTCATGGACATGATTTCCTCAGATCTCTCTCTCTCCTCTCTCTCTCTCTCTCATCAAGCTCTCTCTCCTTCCTCAAGTCTCTCATCAACTCTCTCTCTCCTACCTTCGTCTAATTAATGGGAGTCCAACCCACGATCTCATCTTTCGTCCTGCTCTAATAGAGGTAAAGACTTCAATTAAATTAAAGCTTATTGATCCATGGGAACCCATTTGTACAATAGATTCAGACGAAAATAAACAACAATGTAATTTCAGCGAACACATACGATTCGATTCTGTAAGTAAAGGTAGTCTGTGTTTCATTAATAGACATGATTTTCTCGGGTCTCTCTCTCTCATCAGAAAAGAGGGGGAGCTGGAATGAAGCACGGGGAGGGAATAAATCACAGAGTAGCGAAAGAAGGAAGGGGGAAAGAGAAATCAGAGAGGGAATGGGTGGAGTTTTATTATTGGGTGTTTTTTATAATTTTACTTAAGTCACGTAGGGTGTGTTGTGGTTGCTCTTCAAACAGTAGCTGCTCCCAGCTTTTTTCTAAGAAGAATATGGATATTTGGTTAAGCAATGGAGATTCTTTATCATGTGATACTCAACTTCTACAGTAAATGGAGATTCTCCTATTTTACAGGTTGTGCTTCAACAACTGAAGCGTACTCAACTCCTTAAAATGGTTGTCCTCTTCTTTCTGGTCTGATTAATCTTGATGCCACAGAGGATAATTTTCCTTATCTTTTGATTATCTCTAAAGCCTTATGTTGTCTACTATCAAACACACCAAAACAATGGTTCTGATATCAAAATTAACTGAGTTCATCCCAATGAGATTTGATTTATACAAGGAATTTATTTCTAGATTCATCATACACCTTCTATCAATCCCTCCCTCCGGTAGTGTAGATATTACTCCCAAAATTTGGTGCATATGGTCCCGATTGAATGCAGAGTCAAGGTTGTAATGGTAATAGCACACAAGTCATTTGAGATATCGTTAAGGCAGTAAGATAATGATGGAAAGGGGGAAATGAAGGAACAATCCAACTTGTACGGAAGATGGATCACCTTTGAACAGAAACATAGAAGTAGATCGGGACAGTAAGCCCACAGAGAACGAGAAAATTTTCGCAAAAGAATCATCCCTAGTTAGAGGAGATCTCATTCAGTACAAGGACAGTTCGCCTAGTTGCCACGTTGTAATCCTCTATAATGCTACAAGAAAAGAACATTAAATATCAAACAATTGAAAATTGCTCCTCCTCATCAAAGTGCCCAAATTGAAACTTCAAGACTAGTGTATACTCTTAATTCTTGTGTGTTTGCTCATAATAAAGCCACAACCTCTCAAAACTGCTCACCAGCATCTATTCATAAGCAAATGATAATTAAATTTTCTAAATGTGTATACAACCTGTGCTTCAGTTCAATGCTCGCTATAGGGATCGCATGAATAATGAATCTTCTGCACCTTACATATGGCATCATATAAATAAGAAAATTTTGTATCCTGCAGTACATTTCATTTGGTGAATTTTTTTTTTATATAAAAATCATAGAGACAGACGCAGACAAAATAAAATGAAATAACGTTTAAAGTAACCAACTATATAGACGCCCTCCTCATGCAGCGATAGCCCTGTTTGAACATAGGGCCCATATTGAAGAAATTGCAGAAAATTATGCATCTATTTATAACTGAAATTGACCAAAAGAGAATATGAAAGTTATCTCCTTAAAAGAGGATAACCTAATTACACATCATCATTCTAATCTTTGTTGTTTACCGATCAACAAACAAAAAATGATTCTAAATTTTAGTTATGGCTCTTCCAAAACTGAACTTGCCATGCATGCCAATTGTAAGCATTAATAAATGAATTAGCCAAGACGTCAAAGATCATACATTGATTTGAATAGCGCCCTCCTGAAGATGCTCATCGTAGTACGCATCCAATTGTATATGAACCCCCACCAGCCTCATTTACCTCCGCAAGTTCTTTTGAGTAAGGAAGTACAAATTTGTTTAAGAACTTCTGCTCGGAGATTTTGCAGACTGTAGTTAAACAAGGTTTCCTATTAAGCACATTTTTCTTTTCCAGAATCTCCAAAACCCGTAGACGGGGTTTTAACCTGCGCTCAACGCTAAAAATAAGCAATTCTGGATGGTCAACAATATAAGAGATATCTACATTCCGAGCGCTAAACAGGAGCCCAGTTACCTCCTTAATTTTCCTCTCGGATATAGCAAAAACATGAGGCACCCTCCTAAACACATCAAGAATATCTTTTTCTGAAAACCCCAAACTTCGGAAAAGTTCCAACTTGAGTTCCCAATTCTCTTCTGACATTGAACTCACTGTCCGAATGGCAGAAAGAAACATCTTAGACTTTCTATCAAACCCCATTCCAACAACCGTTTTAACGAAAGCCTGAATGCTCTCCGGCTTATGCAGAAAAAACCTCGGGAAATTAAACAAATATTTAACGATCTGCGAAGAACTAATTTCACAACGCTTCAGAAATTCAATATTGGGCATCATAGTCTTACCCAAATCATGATTCAAAAACCACCCTAAAGACTTTAAGACCCTAACGATGTCATCATTGGAATCCAGAATACTCTTCAACACCAAAATTGAGGGTTCAACACTCCGAGTAAGAATCCACGGGTCACCGTATACAATCTCGGCAATGTCGTCGGGTGCAAAGCCCAAGTCCTGGAAAATTTTGATTTTGGGTTTGATGGCAACGGCAAGTTTGGCAGAGAGAACCTTGGGTATTCTCTTAACCACTTGCTCGATTTGGGTCTGGGAGAAACCGCTCTCCTTGAAGAACGAAAGAACGGAATCCGCGTTTTCTGGATTTCTCAGGTAAGTAAAGGTTGATGAAGCTTTCAGAGCAGCTTCAGGGGAGAATTGGTGCTGATTGATCAAGTAGTCCAGGACTGTTACAGTGGATGTTGATTTCTTGGGTTTAGAGGAGGAGAAATATAACACAGAGATTAAGCAAGAGAGAGTTGGGGTTTTGTGGAGATGCGACAGAGGGTTTTCTAGAGAGAGTGAGACAAGGCTTTTGCAGATTCTTATTAGTCTCATCTCTACTCTACTCCTATCAATTCTTTAGTGAAGGGAGTGTTGAAGAAGAAATCATACGCATCCGATAGTAAAATTGTAGTATTTAGAACTCGAACAATCCAAGCTTACCTCTTACATTTACAGCAATGCGACCCCCGATAAGCTGTTCCCTTCATACTAAGATGAACCACTTCGTTGGCATTAGGGTTTTGGAGCCGACACCGCAGCGCCATTTTCAGAGCTGTGTCTTTAACTCGAGTTGTTGTTGAGATGGGCTGGGCCTCAATCAACATGTTATCGATTCAAAATCGGGCTCCACAAAGGCTTCGCCCCATCCCATGAATCCGCTGGAGCAAAGGACCAAAACTAACGGGCCTAATTTACTGGGCCAAACTTGACTTTTCCTTTCTTGAGCTAACTGAATTGGGCCTAAATATCTACATCTAATTTCTCTGAATTCGTGTGTGTGCATTTTCACGTATATGTTGATGTATAAATTTATAAAAATAAAATGATACTATGACTTTTAAATATGATCACCAAATGTGCTTATTTATATATTTTTTTATTTTTTTAATAGTTAAGAAAGTGACTATTAGTGAATTTATATATTTTTTTGAATTTTTTCTTAGAAGTTAAGGATGTTTAAAAAATGCTTAAAAAAAAAAAACAAAAACAAAAAAACTCATTTACACTAGTGTGCATATTTGGGGTGTAGTCTAACATTGTCCTTTATAAAAATCAGTCATTTTGGTTTCTTAATTACCTGCTTCAATTCACTCAAAGATTTTTCCTGATCGATACTTAGAGATCAAGCGCAACCAACAGTAAAAGACTATTACGGCTTGTGAAGTGCTTGAAGCATTAACATTGACTTCATCAAAGTTATCTTCAAAATTTAATGAAAAGTACATGTTTTCCATAAATCCAAAACCTCTCTATCCATAACCTCACATTAGGTTAATCATTTGATTCATCAAAATAATAATATAATATTATTTTTTAATAATAATATTTTTCATTTTTTGCAACTACACTAACTATATGTTAATTAATAATTTAATTTATACTTAAATTATTGTTTTCTAACTATTTTTTTTCTAAACCTAATTATCCAACAAACACATTTTTTTTAATCATTCTTCTACCCAACAATCACATATACAATTTTTGAAACCAACAAACACATCTGTTTAAATGATTGCAAGAAGGCCTTTTGTTCTGTTTGAGGTTCTTTTCATGCGAATGATCTTTACTTGTTTCATCTAGACCACATAGCAGACCACAGAGCACAGACCAAGCAAACCCCATTTCATTATTTTTCTTCTTTTTTTTAAGGTAAGCAAACCCCATTTTAGATCTTAATACAGACCAACTTATTCTTAATACAGACTAATTTAACAAATCAGATCTTAATACAAACCAACTTATTCTTGAGCATACATTTTGCAGACCACACAGCAAACCCCATTTCATACATTGGATCCATATAAGACATAACATTCATCCATTACATCTTTGGCTCAATCACACAGATAAAACATGATGAGAATAAAGTATTCATGACATAGGAAAACTGACCCTCTAATTTCAGCAAGATCTCTAGTTAGCTCATAGCAAAGAGAGTAATAGAAGTAGAGCCTGGATGCTAGGTCATCAACAGTTCTCATATTCAAGTTCTTCAGTTGGGCGATGCTTGTTGAGGCACAAGCTTTTGCCTGAGAGACAACAATGTTATGTTTTACACCATGTGTCCAAGGTTATTTCTTTTTAAAACCTCAATCTATTAATGTTACCTCATTATATCTCTTATAATCAATCAGTAAATCTCCAGCTCTGGTAATGAGTGTTTTTCAGGAGTTTGAGTTGTGGTTGTTGCAGGGTCAACATCCATGTCATGTACATCGTCATGTAACCAATCCTCAATAGTTGAAGTGCTTTTTTTAAAAAAAAAAAAAAAGTAAAGCAGCCATTTTATCGAGAATAGGAACTTCAAAAAGAACTAAAATCACAAGGCCTCTAATGTTACCTTTAGAAGATACGAGGGCATCCGACTGTGCATCCCGGGGTGAGTCGGACCACACACAATTCATCGGACCTCCTGGGCATGTGCACTAGTCTCAATGAGAGACGCAATCTCCTTCAAATCTGAAGCATTACCCATAAAATACAGATTTTGCCCAATCCAAATCAAACATTCAAACTTCAACACCAAATTTTTAGTATGAAAAACACAATCAAACCCCAACTAACCAATTAAGAAATTTAACAAGAAGAACAGAGATTTAGACTCAAAATACATATAATATACTTTAGGATGATCTTACAGTGGAGAGTTGACGGTGGAGAGGAAGACGCTGAATTAGAGGGAGCTGTGAGCTCCTTCATCTCTATGTATTGGGTCATGTTCAACGAAAATGGACCTTGAACTGGGCTGGAGATAGGATTTCGCCTACTTGGTCAACACTTCAAGTCGAGAAGAGATGGGAGATAGAAATGGGGAAGGAAATGAATGAGATTAAAAGAAAAAAGAAAAATGTTAAAACGGATTCATGGGCTGTTGGGAGGGAAGAAAGGGAGAAGAAGAGAAAGGGTCTGGGAGAAAAAACGGAATCACGGGCGAAAAAGAGAAAAGCGGTTGGAGGAAGGATTTTGTAATAAAATAATTATATCGTGGGTCTTTAAATATGAAGATGAAAGTAAATATACTGTAGCTAAAAGGTAAAGTTCTATGGTTTACCGAATCCAATGCCAACATTTTAGTCCCAAACCTTTTCAAATTTTGAAGATCCATTCATTTTGAAGAGACTAATGTCAGTACTCCTAGAAATACAAGGAAGATTCGTAGAAGCCGAGGTTCAATTTGGAAACTTCCCATTACCAAGAAAAGTATAAGGCAGTTGCCTGGATTAATTTCCTTTTAACAGTTTCACCTCCGATTATGATTCTATCCTATGAGCTGCTGACTGTATTTGTGATGGGAAACAACCTATAAAATAAAAGGATACAGAGAAGGGAGAAAAATGAGGTGGTTGGATTTGGATATAGAGTTTCATTTCAACTCTGTTCGTACGAAAAGATGATCTTCGTAACCAAACGCTAACACAGAGCGTTTCACCTGTTTTCACAAAAGACAAATTAACGTCTTTCTTTCTTTTACTTTTCAGACGAGATGCAGCTTTTTCAATTTGTCTAATGCTGAGTAATTTCAAATCCACCCACCCCGTGCCTCATAGTGGTTAAAATTTTTTGGTTATATATTTTATTATTTATCAATTATTCATTAAATTTTATTTAAAAATAATACTTAAATTATTACAAAGATTATGTAATCATTAGTGAGATCCACAATTCTCAAATTTAAAAAAAATTAAAACCATCTCATCTCAGCTCTAATTCAAACACATATAAAATATCTCATTTTAACTCATCTTAACTCAATAATTTTATTACTATTCACAAATCATCTCAACTCATCTCATTTTATTACTTAACTCACCTCAACTCATTATCTAAATCTCACCAACCTTGTTTGGATATAAGAAGTGTTTCATCTTATCATTACAATTTTTTTAAATTTACACATAAAATATAATAAATAATTTAACTTTTTTAAATATCAAAACAATAATAATATTAAAAAATAATATTTTAATAATATTTTATTCAACTTTTAATTTTCATCTCAACTAACTATCAAAATCGCATCTTAGTGAGTTTACAAAAATCAAATCAAAATAATAATAAAATAAAATTTTTGATTTGATATTCTTTTTAAAAAAAAATTCTATTAAGTAATCTTACTCCACGTATCTGCTTTTATTTATTTATTATTTTTTTCTCTCAATAGATGTACACAGTATAGTATTGTAGTTGTTGCTTTCGAACCACAACACCATAGGAGAAAATCTTTCTGCAGACAAAATAAGAATCATTATCATCATTAAACTAAATAGGCATGCAGTATCTTAATTCATAAAAAACATGATCTTAAGGAGCCGTACTATAACTAAGATTTAAAAAGAAAAATGATGGGACATTTAGCATCTAGTTCTCGAAATCATATCTTAACAATGGGCTGCACAATGAAAGGGTCATTCTTGTTATCAATCTTTTCATCATTAGCTTCTCATTTATCTTTTTTGCAAATTTAATTTTTTATTAGTTTGATCAAATGAGAAAATTAATTAAAATTTAGATAATTTATATAAAAAAAACTCTACATTAGATTGATTATCTCTAAAATAATTTAGATTTCTGCTACAGTGATTGACCAAATATAGACAATCATAATTAGTTCACTAAATATTAAAATATTAATTTCTTACTCCAAACAAATATTAAAATATTAGTTTCTCACTCCAAACAAAAATACTATTTGATTTGTAATTAAGAAATTTAGATATAAATTTAGATGAGTTTAATCAAATAGTTTTTATTATTAGCATTGAATGACTTTTGAAAATATGTTTTTTTAATATTAATTTAATTAGAATATAATTATTATTAATATTTAATTAGTAGAGATACAAAATGTGATAAAAATAAATTAAATAAAAAAATTATTAAATTAATAATATTTTATTATTATATAGTGAATGAATGGATAATCCAATATGAAGGTTGAATTTAAATTGAATAGCCAAATGTAAAAAAATGTGATATTGGCTAAATTTTAAAGATGAATATGGCCAAGCCAATGAGGATGCTCTTAAATGGTAAAAGATTAAATAAAAAAAGTCCGCAATGTTCCTCACCAAAAATACAAAAATTCAACTTAGGGAGCTTCTATTGGCTACTACTGGTATCAACACAACAAAGAGCTTTGAAAAATATCTCAGTTTGCCAATTTTAGTTGGAAAATCAAGGATTCAAGCATTTTATTCCATTAAAAGTCAAATATGGGATATAATTAACAATTGGAATACTAAGTTTCTTCGTCAAGCATGAAAAGAGATCCTTATCAAAACTAATTTACAGGCTATTCTTACTTACAGTATGAGTATGTTTCTCTTCCTAAAAAAGTTAATGACAGGAATTAAGTAAGATGATCGAGAGATTTTGGTAACGTTTCCAAATAAAGAACTATGGTTTGCATTGGGTTGGTTGGGATAAAATGAGAATATCAAAATATGCACGTGCATCATCTTGGTTTTTGAGATCTAGAATGTCTCAACAAAGCTTTGTTAGCAAAACAATGTTGGAGACTATTACAACATCCTAATTCTCTTATGGGACCAAGTTTTCAAGGCCAAATACTTTCCTTATGGATCAGTATTGAATGCTAATCTCGGAATAAAACCTTCTTTTGCTTAGAGAAGCATGTGTTCTACAGTAAATTTAGTCGAACTAGGTTTTAATTTAAGAGGTCCATCTCTCTCTTTTTATTCATACACCAGTTGGGAGGTTGAATGAGGAAGCTTATGTTAAGAAGATGATTGATTGGGATTCTCATTGCTTGCATTTATCGCCCTACATGTTGTTTTTTATTCTGAACGAGTTAATAACTATAAAATTTAACAGAGGAAAGGTTGCATGAGCAAAAATATCTTTCATTGATTTTGAAGTGTATACATCGTGTATGATTTATAGAGAACTTTCAGTAACTTTGTTCCTATACATCAGCTATTTAAAAATCAAAAGTAATACAACTACAGCATAAACCAACAATCTGATGCGCGCAATAAGAGTAACAACAATGTAAACCGATTCTGGTGGATCTTTGAATGCTTCAAATCTGATGCACGCAATATCAATAACAACAACGTAAACCGATTCTGGTGGATCTTTGAATATTTCAGCCTTTATCTCCAATATGCCCCCTCGATCGAATAAGCAATTCTTGAACATGAAGGTTGTCACGTAAATATTGAAAGCGAATCGAGAAAAGTGGTTTGGTTAGTAGACCAGGAAGCTGATTTTTTGTGGAAAGAAAAGAGACATGAAGTTTTTTTACCAAAACTTGATCCTGAACATAGTGAAAATCAATTTTAATATGTTTTGTTCTTGCAGGGAAAACTGGATTAGATGACAAATAAGTTGCTCAAATATTATCACACCACAATTTTGGACTGGTTATTAAGGGAAGTTGTAGGTCATGCAAAACTAATTGGATCCAATTTAATTCTACTGCTGTGTTGGAGAGTGATTTATATTCTGATTATGTGCTGCTATGAGCAACTTTTGGTTGTTGTTTGCATCTCCAACTGATTAGATTTTATCCATGAAAAATACAGTAGGCTCCAACACTACGTCTGTCATCTTTGTCGGCAGCCCAGTCTGCATCACTGAATCCTTGAAGAGAGTGATCTGAGTTATTATGGAAATGAAGTGCATAGCCAACTGTGAACTTTAGATACCGAATAATACATTTGACGGCTTGCCAATGAATATTCTTATGTTGATGCATGAATTTGCTAACACGATGCACTGCAAAAGCAATATCTGGACGAGTAAAATCCAAGTAATGTAAAGCACCAACCGTGCTTCTATAAAGTTGCAGATTTGAAAAATCTGTGCCATCATATTTAGATAAAGCATAAGTGGTACTCATTGGAGTAGAACAAGGCTTGGCTTCATGCATGTTTACCCGTTGTAGCAGGTTGGCTACATATTTCCTTTGTGATAAATAAAGATCATGGCCATCGAACAATACTTCCACACCTAGAAAATAGGAAAGTTTGCCTAAATCTTTCACTGGAAAAATAGAGCCCAGTTGCTGAATAACTAGATTAATTTCAGCTGAACATGTTCCAGTGATGATTATATCATCAACATATATAAGGAGGAAGATAGAAAAATCAGTTTTGTGAAGAGTGAATAATGAGTTATCTGCCTTTGATCCAACAAATCCCATGTGCTGCAATTTTTCGGTAGTCTGGAAAACCAGGCCCTTGAATAGAAGAAAGGTAGAAGATGAATTAGAAATAGAAGTAGTTCCAATATGAGTGATTTTCAAACATGTACCATCTCCAATTTGAATTTGATCATTGCTAGAAAATTCGTCAGTTCGGATATTCGGATTACTCATGTTGTTGGTCAGATGATGTGTCGCACCAGTATCGGGATGCCATTCTTGTTCATGAGACTGCTGCTAAGGTTGGTTGGGGGCTAAGTTGGCTTGTGGATTTGGGCAGGGTGGTGGTGTTTGAAAATGAGGATCAAATCGTTTGTAACAGCGTGAAGCTGTGTGGCTTAGCTTGTTACTAGGGCTGCAAACGAACAGAGCTGCTCGTGAACAGCTTGGGCTCGACTCGTATAAACTCGATTCAGATTCGGTTCATTTGATAAATTAGTTGTTCGTGATCACTAATCTTGGTTCGAATATTAAACGAGCTAAACTTGTGTAATCTCAACTCGACTCGGTGTAGGCTCGTGAACAAAATTCGTATAAACTCGATTTGATTCGTTATGGGCTCGTCACAATACTCATAATATTTCTATATATATTATATTATTTATTTAATTGCAAAGGTTATGGTGTATTTTATTTTAATGTATTTTATTTTAATGTATTTTATTTATTTTATTTTAGTCTTTTGAGTTTGGGCTTTTTGTAGTTGATTTATAGTATTTTATTTCTTTTGGACTGTGTGTGTGAAGTTGATGTCCAGCCCGTTTCAAGTAAGGGCCTAGCCCCTTTTGATTAAGTTATTTGTTTTGACCATGATAAAACCTAGAGCCTCTTCTTATTTCTTTTCTTCTTCAATGCGCCATCCCCACCCCCCCCAGCCTCCCACTCCTCTTTCTTGTTTCGTCTTCTTTCTTGTTTCGTTTTTTTTCTTCTTTCTTTTTTCTTCATTCATCTTCTTTCTTCTTTCTTTTTTCTTCTTTCTTCTTTCTTTCTTCTTCCTGCTGCAGAGAATTTGCACACCGCCGCACCTCCTCTACGTCGTCGTCCACCTCGCGCCACTGCCGCTGCGCCTCGTCCTCTTCCATCTCCCTGCAGCTCTCTCTCTCTCTCCTTTGTATCTGTGTGTTGCTGTTGGTGTCTCCCTCCACCATTGAACCCATGCCATGAAACTTGAAACAAGTGTTTAAGTCGTGAAGTCCAGACAGAGTCGAGTAGCTCGAGCTTGAGCGAGTAGCTCGAGTTCGTATAAGCTCGTTTATTTTTAGTATTCGAGTTCGAGCCGAGCTCGATCTTAATATATGTTAGGCGAGTCGAGCTCGATCAGAAATCTCTAATATTTTTCGAGCTTTAGTCGAGTTCGAGCAGATATATATGTTAATCGAGCTCGCAACCCTTAGTTTGAATTCGACTCGACTCGGTTCGTTTGCAGCCCTACTTGTCACATAGTTGACACCACAAGTTGCTGGTGGATTGACCACCTCCACTGGTGCTATTGAATTGAGCACGCCCCCTGCCTCGAGGAGTAGATGAGTAGCGACGACCCCGTCCTCCTAAAAATTGTTGCTTGGTGGCAACATTTACTGAAGTAGTGGGTAAAGATAGAAGTTGATTATTATGTTGAATGCAGGACTCACACATTAGGAGCATGGAATAAAGATCTTCCAGGGTAAGGGAGTTAGCACGATGAGAGACCAAAGACACAAGGGAATCATACTCTAGACCTAGTCTAGCAAGTAAATAAGTAATAATATTGTCACACTGCAGAGGTTGGCCAGCAATAGCCAATTCATCCGTCAGACGTTTGATCATCATGAAGTAATCAATGGCAGATTGATTCCCTTTCCGTAGAGTAGAGAGTTGAGAGCGAACATGTATCACTTTGGCTCGAGACTGTGATGCAAAGGCAGAGATTAATGCCAACCAAACTTCAGCAGATTTGTTCCAATGAGCAACTTGGGCTAGTACCTCCTCCAAGAGGGAAGAATTAATGCAGCTAAGGATAAGATTATCTTGGGTTTTCCAAAAATCATAGGCTGGGTTGGAGGTTGAGGAGCCATCAGAGGCAGAAATTGTTGTAGCAGACTGTTGGAGGGTGCCATCGATATAGCCAAAGACTTTCTGGCCTTTGAGGTAGGGTAATATGGTGGCTTTCCATGTTGGGTAGTTGGTACATGTGAGTTTCGTAAGGTTGATGGAGGAAGATGGGTTGAAGGTGGAAAGGCTGGAGTTGGAAGCATTGGTATTTGAGGAGTTTGGGGAGGGAGACATTTTGGGAAGGATAGTTTAGACGTGAGTCTTGTTGGCTCTCTGATACCATGTAAAATTTAACAAAGGAAAGGTTGCATGAGCAAAAATATATTTCATTAATTTTGAAGTGTATACAACGCGAATGATTTATAGAGAACTTTCAGTAACTCTATTCCAATACATCAGCTTCAAAAGTATTACAACTACAACGTAAGCCAACAATCTGATCCGCGGAATATCAATAACAGCAACGCAAACCGATTTTGGTGGATCTTTGAATACTTCAAATCTAATGCGCACAATATCAGTAACAACAACGTAAACCGATTCTAGTGGATCTTTGAATATTTCAACTTTTATCTCCAATAATAACTAATCTATCAAATGCCTCTGAGTTTATTATAGCATGAAGACACAAATATGGAAATGTTTTTTTTTTTTTTTAAGGGAAACTGTTATCATTCATTCATCAGAGAAACTTACATCCATAACTGGATACATGTAGGGATATTCTCATATCAATCATTACTCCATAAACCATGTTAATGCATTTGGAGCTCCACCTGTACACTATTTCTTTTATAACTAGTCTAGTCTTCACTACTGCTAATACTATCTACAGACAAACATCCAAATATGGAAATGTTCTAAGTAGTCATTTCATGTTCAAAGGTGCATAAAACTTACTAAAAGAGAGAAATGATTGGGATAATGGGTACTAATGGGCATAGTTCTAATGGTGATTGGTGTAACAAAACTCGGAAGGGACTTATGGGGTATGGAAGTGTCAAACTCTATTAAAAACTTCAGGTGAAAGGCATGTAATATGGGGCTCCCCACAATGTTAAATCTATTTAAAAGAAAGATAGTTGACAACTCATTGTATCCTATTTGTGAATGAAAGACAAGAAGAATATGTTGCTCATTTTCTTTGATTATGCCTGATTGCCCATGATGTTTGAAATGTTAGTTCCTTAAAGGCACATAAATGCATTACTGAAGCTGAGGATTTCTACCAGATTGTAACTCAACTACTAGACAAGCTAGATCCGAAAGAGTTTGAATTATTAGTTGTGGTTGCAAGATCAATATGTTGGCAAAGAAATAGGTGTCTTTGAAGGGGATTTTACTAATCCGAATGAAGTTTTCCTCAAATCAAGACATTCATATGAATTATTTATTGAAGTACGGAGGAAGAAACTACAGACCCTATCACTTTACCGCTCAATAGGTAGATGGAGAACCCTAGATATTAACTACTATAAGGCTAATTGAGATGTGGCAATTGATCTCGAAACAATAGGATTGGTGTGGGTGTTATTGTAGGTGGCATTAAACCTTGCAAAACCATTACCATTTTGCTTAGAACCAATGGCAACAAAGGCTCTAGGTTCAATGGAAGCTATGTTTTTTTGAACTTCACTTAACTATATGAGTTACAAGTAACCTACATAGAGTGCAAGCACAAAGAATATTACATCAAAAATGCCTTAACCATGCGAGTTTCAAGTAATTTTATAGAGTTTCATTTGGGACCAAACAACATCTTGAAATATGAGTTACTCAAATACAAGTCAGACACTACATTTATATTCTTATAAAAATAAAAAAAGTATTAGAACAATTATCCCACTTCAATTAATGAATGCAATGTTCATATCCTGCAACACAAAGAATCCAATCCCTCCCTACATATACCATGAGCATTTTCAAGCTGCCAAAAACTCAACTGCAGGCCATCAATAGTGTCATTCAAAATTTCTAGTGGGGCCAACAAGACAAGGAGCATAAAATTCATTGGATTTCCTAGAAGAGAATGGGTCAAGCAAAATCAGAAGGGGGATTAGGATTTAGGGACCTTGAATGCTTCAACATTGCTATGTTATCTAAGCAATGCTGAAGATTAATCCAAGATCCAAACTCCCTTGTAGCTAGAGTATTAAAGGCCAAATATTTCCCTTCTTTGACTTTACAAACAGCTAAGATTGGATCTAAACCCTTTTTTGTATGGATAAACTCGATGGCTGCCAGACATGTTTTAGAGGCTGGCTCTTTTTGAAGGATAGGCACAGGTTCAGAAATTCGTATATGGGGAGACAAATGGTTAGATTTTGCTAACCCAAGGAAAGTCACTAGTCCAGTTAAGATCTTAGATGGGAATGCAAAAGTTGCTGCCTTAATCGATCCTGAAACTAAGAGGTGGAAAAAAGAACTGATTCAAGACATTTTTTAGGAGAGGGAAGCTTAGTTGATTATGGAAACTCCTATCAGTGCCATGTAAACTAGGGATAGAATCATTTGGCATGGGACAAAGGATGGCTCATTCTCAGTTAAGAGTGCTTATCACATGGAAAAGGCGAGGGAGGTAGCTACTCAAGGCCAAGGCTCAACTAGTAATTGCCTCAAGCAAGTTTGGAAAAAGATTTGACAGATGCATGTTACACCTGGTGACAAAACTTTCTGATGGAGAGCATGTCAGGAGGCCCTTCCCACTCAATCCAATCTATTTAAGAAGAAAATTATGAGCAACCCTCTATGCCCTATTTGTTGCAGAGAAGAAGAAAGTGTGCAACATGTTCTTTGGAGCTTTGAAGCAGCCATGGATGTGTGGAGTTAATGCTCCAAAAGACTACATAAATGTTCCATTCCTAGATCCCCTATGATACAGCTTTTTGATTCACTAACTAGGATTCTGAGTGCTGAGGAACTTCGAGAGTTTGTGGTGGTGGCAAGGAAGATTTGGTAGAGAAGGAACTCTTTTATCTTCAAGAAGGGGTTCTCTCATCCAAACCTCATAGTAAGAGTGGCAAGATCAGTGTTAGACTTGATGGCAGAGAAGAAATTAGACCAATGCAGCAGTAACAACCAATCCACCTTCCCAGTAGTTTCTTGGCAAGCTCCACCAGCGGATTGGTTTAAGATTAATTGGGATGAGGCAGTAGACAAAGCCAATGGACATATTGGTATAGGAGTGGCTATAAGGGACAGTTCTGGCCAGGTTATTGCAACAATGAGGCAGAGGAAAAAGCTTTACCCTGATCCTTTACTAGCTGAATCATATGGTGCTCTACAAGCTGTTAAAGTGGCATGGGAGATTAGGCTGCATCAGATTATACTCAAGGGTGATTCCTTGCAAGTCACAAAGGCCTTGGTCGAAGATAGAGAAGTACTAAGTAGCTCTAGTATGTTCTGGAGTGAGGCCAGGTTTTTATCTTAAGATGTTTGCAAGATAGGAAGTTTCTCATGTTAGGAGAAATGGCAATCTTATAGCCCATTTACTTGCAAAAGATGCTCTTACCATTTCTGATCTTATTGTAACTATGGAGGATCCTCCTTCTTGTATTGTATCATTTTTATAATGGAATGGATTAAGGGTTTTTACTTCAAAAAAAAAATAGTCAATTCCAATTTCATCCAAGCTAACTATAATCTAAACAGCTTTATAAACTCAACTCAATCTCATAACTCTTGATATTATCTAATGAAACATGTAAATAAATGGTAATTGGATCTCTCAACCAATTTTGTGTACAAATGATAGCTTCATCTATTTTTGGAACTAGTGAACTACCAAAAGGTCAAGCGCATGATCACCCTCTATACTAATAGCTGACTCTTTAGAAACACTAGATATTGGAATAGCCAACACATCTGGTGCAACTCTCGCAAGAATAAGATACTTGGCTTCATTGATCATCCACCAACTCAGTATAATGAGGAAGTTCGCACCTCACAACTCTTTGACAAATATTAATCAACTGTGGACTTGCTACCCAAATTAGCATTAATAGATTCTTCCTCAAAATCTTCCCAAAAATTCTAAGAATCAGAATCGTGTATATAAAGATCAAATGAAGAAGGATCGTTGCTTGGAGGAATCGTGCTGGAAGTCCCATACAAGGCATATATAATACTCTTCATACATGATCTATATCAACAATTCTTTCGCCTTTACTTTTATTTCTTCAACATGAGTATTCATATATATTTGCTGAACCAAAGATTGTAAAAGAACAACTTGGGTCTTGGATAAAATAAAAGCCACAACAAATATTATCAAATTAATTTTATCCATCCCTCCCCAATACTTATCATACTTCCCTCTCCCAATTTCTTTCTTCTTCATTTTCGTAGGTCTAGGTTTGAAGACCTTAGTTGCTAGAACATGGCCCAAAGGCGTACGAAACACGACATTAATACTTATCATACTTTTTTTTCATGTTTATGGGTATGCAGCTCTTACTCTGACTTAGAATAGGATAAAAATATCCTCAAGAACTTTACAAATGCCCTAACCTTCTCCCGATCATCGTCACCATCAGAGCCCAACTTTATATCATAGAATTAGTGGAGGAAGTGCTCGTCATCGATCTCTAATCGCATAAAAACTTTTTGAAAACTTTTATGCAACCTTAAAAAACAAGTGGTTGATAGAGACATCAAGGCATACTAATTTTGTACTATCAATCTTTTATTTATCTGCACATTTCTTGAACTAATACATTCTTGCTAGGAAGACCTTACATATGATCTGATCACTGCATTACAAACCCTTGTGGTTGAGTCATTATAATCTTTCAACCTTTTATGTACAGTTACATTGAGGGGACTATTACAGATTTAATTGAATTCATTTTCAATTAAATTTGTAACTAACCTAGCTAATTATGTTAGTTAGTTTTCTTTCTTTTACTCTTTTTCCCACTCCTCATCTACGTACATGTATATAAACAGAGGACCTCACTATAAGCAACACACGAAAAGCAATAAGAATTCTTTCTCTCAAGTATCTTTTTCTCTAGATTTTGATTTGCTTCAAAGGTGGCAGAAAATATTAGAAATCTCATACCTGAATCCAAGAGTAGGGGTAGAACTAGGATTTGGTGCATAGAGGGAGGGCGATTAGCAAAATGTCGTATATAGGGGTGAATAGTAATTGACCGACCGTCACCAACATTTAACATTAACCATATAAGGTAACTATCTAGGGACAAACTAAATTATAAAAGGACCACATATGTTGCAATTGATTATTTGGATCGCAGGAAAATTAGTAGATCTTGCGTATTATATCAATACATGCCGATTTTAAATTTATTTTTGTATAATCCCTTTATGAAGCTAGCACTTCTAATTGATGTCATTTCTACAACCACCATATTGACTTAGAAGGTTCTAAAATGTTGCCAACTTTATATATGATACCTTTGTTTTTTCTTTTTTTAAAGAGCGGAAGGTCACATGTCCAATAGTGACCCCCTCCCATCTTTATTGAAATAAAATTATCATTTGTAGCGGAGGAATACCTTGGAAACAAAAACAAGGCCCAAGGAGAAATCCAAAGAAGCCATAGCCAAAAAAACTTTTCTATTACAAGTCTATGGATCAAGAATAACAATAAAAACCATAGAAAAAAAAAAAAACCAAACCTAACATCGTAACGAGGGAAGGCCTAAAAAATTCAAACGGAGCAATCCTCGAAGGATTCGAGGCATATTACAATTATTAGAATAAGCCAATTCTGTGCCTGAAGCCCCAGACTTGGCTAACCAATCCGCCGCCCTATTACCTTGATGAAAGACATGCTGAAAATGGCATTGCATAGTACGGGACAACCCAACAATTTCCTTCCAAAAATCCTTTAGGTACCTTACACCACATCTCCCTCTAAGCCACCAAGAAATAACCACCTTCGAATTGATTTCTACTATCACCTTAGTGATATTTAATGATTTGCAAATTCTCAAACCTTGAAGGAGCGCCATGAGTTCTGCTTTAGTATTGGAACCAAAGCCAACATGTGAGGCATAAGCCTGAACATGTCGCCCTAAATCGTTACGAATAACCCTATCAATTCCACAAGAACCTAGGTTGCCAAAACTACTACCATCTGTATTCAATTTGTGCCACGCCGATGGGGGCTTAACCCACCTTACCGCTCTGCAACAAGGGACTTTAAGAACCACTGGTTTAATCCGCAGGGCCTCAAGGATCATGCCATCCCGAAGTGATAATCACTTAGGTTGCTTAGCCACCTGACAAAGGGAACCTAACCACACACAAATAGAATGGACAAAAGCTTCATGAGATTCCAGAATACCTTTCATCTGAGCAAGACATCTTCTTCTCCATAAGCACCAAGTAACAATGATGGGCATGATGTCCATAATAAATCCCACCTACGAAGATGAGCTAGCACGCCTAAACCAAGTCCTAGAATTCTATTTCCAAGCTCTTCCAATAGGAATACCAAAAAGAGTGCCAAAAAAGGATCATACTTTTTGAGGGAAATCACCCGCAAAGAGCACATGGCTCATATCTTCAATATGACCTACATTACAACAATCACATTTGGAAACAAGGGGAATACCAATACGGCGCAATCTATCATCCACGCTCAATGCCATATGCCAAGCCCTCCAGAAATGTAGACATTTTTAAAGGAAGGTTCTTATGCCAAATCCAAGCATGCCAATCAAGAGGAGATCCTTTGACACGAATACAATTCCAAGCAGATTTAGCAGAGAACATACATGTCTCCGTAGGAGTTCAAACCAGAACATCCTTTCCCGAATTAGGCCATGATAAAGAGATTAAAATCTCATCCACCTTATCCTGCCCTACTAAACTTTCCAAAAGATCAATATCCCAACTGTCCGACAACCGACGATCTTTAATTTTTAGCAAGGGTGGACCCACTAGGGGCATCTCATTCATTAGGGGACCATTATCCCTCCATTTATCATACCAGAAAAAAGATCTCACATTCTCTAATCTTCCATTTAGAATTATTCAACAATAACGGAATGCAATTAGCAACCATTCGCCAAAATCTAGACCCTTTAGAGGCCTGTATTAGGCACCAAGGCTTTGATCCCACATATTTTGCTTTGAAAAAATTGGCCCATAAAGAAGTACATTGAATAAGGTTCCAAGCAAAACGCATTTGTAAGGCTTTCTAAACATCTTGAAGAGCCCGTAACCTGAGCCCCCCGTCCTCCACAGGTTTGCAAATATGTTTCCACGCCACCCTTTTCTTTTATCTCGCCTATCTGATTCTCCCCAAAAGAAAGAACTCATCAACCTGTGGATCTTGGAGATGGTAATTTGAGGAACCTGTAAAACAGCAAAAAGGTGAATCATCATGCTGGATAAAACATGCCGCAACAGAATGAGTTTTCCACCAGTAGATAGTGGCCTCATCTTCTAGCCACTGATTTTTTACCTCACTTTATTCATCATGTCTTCTAAATGAACCTGCTTAAGTCTCTCCAAAATTATCGGCACTCCCAGGTATTGCAAAGGAAAAGTCCCCTCCATGAACCCAATACTACGTAAAAGTCTCTGCTTTCGCCTAGAGGAAATTTTGTTCAAACAATTTAATGCCCATTTTTGTATATTAATAGTCTATCCCGACTACCTCTCATATTGGCTCAGAATTTGCTGAAGAACTTGAACCAACCTCTGACTTCCATTGAAAAATATCATAACATCATCAGCATACATCAAATGAGAAACAATAGGCGTACCTCGAGCCTGAGAAAAAATCCCAAACTTATGTTCTCGCACACTGCCATGGATCAACCGGGATAGCACCTCTTGCTAGATGATGAATAAATAAGGTGACATCGGATCACCTTGACGAGGACCTCGACCTCCCGGGAAGAAACCCTTGACTATACCATTCATCATAACTGAACACCAAGGGCTAGAAATACAGAAATGCACCAAATCACATAATTGAGAAGAAAATCCAAACTTATGCAAGACCGTAATCAGAAAAGCCCAGTCCACGCAATCATAAGCTTTTGCCATATCCACTTTCAACATAATATTACCCCCATGGATTTTTTTATTAATAGATTGAACCATTTTCTGTGTGAGACTAATGTTCTCAAAGATGCTTCGTCCAGGAACAAATACACCTTGCTTCGGAGAAATCAGACGAGGCAATAGACCTGTTAAGCGAGTTACAATAATCTTGGAGCAGATTTTATAAAAAACAGAACAAAGGCTAATGGGGCAGAACTTATCAAATCCTGTAGGCAACTCCACCTTTGGTATTAAAACCAAATATGAAGCCGTAAAGAACTTAGGAAGGTGTTTTGAAATGAAGAATTCCAAAACTGCTTTCCACACATCAGCTTTAACCACCTCCTAACATGTCTTATAGAAACTCGAGTCAAACCCATCAGGACCCAGTGCACTCTGAAACGAAATGGAAGACAAAGCCTCAAAAACTTCCTCAAGAGAGGGCGGATGAGTGAGAGAGGCATTTTCCTCCTCTGAAATGATTGGCGCAACGTACTCTTTCAGGCTAGGCTGCTCTGCCTGTAGGTCCCGTTGAACGAAAGAAGAGAAAAATTCCACTGCCCCTTGGTGAATACTTTCCGGCGTCTCATAAATCACCGTATTCGATCGCATTTCCAATACTTTTTCTTCTTTTATTGGCAAGACAAGCATGAAAAAACTTGGTATTCTGATTGCCATCCACCTGCCATTTTAACTTGGCCATTTGTGCCAATCTCACTTCTTCCCGTCACCTCCAAGTGGCCAAATCCGAAGCTAACTCGTGTAATTTCCTCTCCAAGTTATCCTCCTAATTTAATTGAAGTTGTTGCTCAATCTCCTCAACCTGTTTTTCAAGAGCATCAATAAGATCCAAAGTATGACCAAAGACTTTTTTATTCCATTCCTGAAGTGACACCTTTGTTTGCTTTAATTTTCTAGTCAAAATCTGAATAGCCGACCCGTCCACAAGAACAACCCATGTTGTCCGTACACAATCCAAAAAATCATGGTGATCCACCCACATCTGCTGGAAACGGAACGGAGTCAGGCCATAAGAGAAAGGATCTTTCATAAATTCAATGAACATGGGAGCATGATCTGAAGTAGACGCGACAAATATGAACAAATAGCATTAGAAAACAAAGTAAGAAAAGAACTATCCATGAGAGCACGATCCAGCCGCACCCAAGAACGAGCAAGCCTCGATTGCCCATTACACCAAGAAAAAACACTCCTTTCGTAGCCATTTCCATAAGACTCGCTTGATGGATCCAATTATTAAAATCCTCCATAGCCATACTAGGCCGAGGCCTACCTCTCCTCCTTTCTGAATCATTTTTTATAACATTAAAATCACCCACAAAGACACAAGGGTACAACCCTGCATTATGAATGTTGAGATTGTCCCAAAGGAATCGTCTCTCCGCCAAAGTACATTTGGCATAAATTACTGTACGCAAAAATTTCGTGTTTCCTTCACCAACCATAATTGAAATAAATTGCATACCCATCCGAACAAATTGCACCTTATAAATACTATTCCAGAAAATCCATATTTTGCCCCTTCAACCTCATTAGAAACGAAATTATCAAAATTCAACTGTCTTGCCAATTGACGAGCACCCTCTAAACTTTGAAAAGGCTCTAAAAGAGCAACAATTTTTTGCTTCAATTTTCCAATCAACTTCTTTAATCTACTCTGAGAGGTCCTAACCCCTCTAATATTCCATACAAAAATGGAATCAGTCATTGGGCAAGGTTAGAAACTAGGGCATGAACCCGGGAAGAGCTACGCATTTTAACAAACATCTTTTTCTTGTATTTTTTCTTACCTTCATTGGCCTCTGGCTCCATAAGGTATTCTTTTTCCTGATTGAATACCTCTAATTGAATGTCTGGCTCTGGCTCTGAAACTATATTTTCCAGCAGAAGCAGCTCCACTCCTATTTCATCCGCAGATTCCTCTGCCCCCATTGTCTTAGTCTGCACCTCAACTAGTTCCATCCCCTCACTAGACATCAGAACCTCAAAAAAATCCAAATTCTGAATCGGATTTGAGCAGCCCATCATAGATGGCTCCCCCTAAAAAACACCCGTAGCAGTCCCAGAGCTTTCATTAATTATCATCATGTCACCGACCTGATCCTTTGCACCCTCTGTTTCCGTACCAGAACATCACCCATCGGCTCAGACAGAAGATTTAATTCCAACGTAACCAAATCCTCCACTGCCCCCTCTGTTTCCTTACTGTTTATCATAGCATTTTCCACACCAACAGCAAGAGGAGAGTTTTCCGTAGACTCATTTGAACTTGGCTTTTCCCCATTGACAGCTACAGATTGCCCATTCTCGTGATGGCCTTTCTTCCCTTTCTGTCCATTCCCATTCTGCCTAGCCTTTCCTGTTCTGCGCATCCGAGCATTGTGACCCTACATTTTACATGTAGAACAATATGTTGGGAACGTTTTGTACACCACTTCTTGCTTTCGACTAGATGGTAGCCCTGGAGCCCCAATCCAAAAGTGGGTCAATGGAGGCTTTACAGCATCAACTTCCACGCATAATCTTGCTCCATCCGTTCTCATAGCGCATCGAGTCGGATTATCTTGCCGAATGAACGTCCCAATAGGCGCCATAAGTATATTCAGAAAGGCTTCGTGATAAAAATTTGGAGGAAGACCCGGTAGAGAAATCCATACCCGTACCTTTGAAAGTTCTTCATCTTCATTAAATTCTGGAGTCCAGTGAAAGGCACGATAAAAGATTTCATTAATCTCGCAACCATATCCCACGATAAGGCTTTGGTAGAATCTGCTTTTAGCCATACGTAGGAACACATGACGAGGACGCCATCTGCTGTGAATGAAAGCACAACTGAGAAACGAAAAGGTCGATAGTCCCCATCTGCTGTGAATGAAAGCACGTGCTGCATCCAAGGAGGGATGCTACTTCAAAAACTTAAGCACAACCGAGAAACGGAAAGGTTCCGTAGACCATGCGAGTTCTTCTTTTGAAAACTGGAAATACACCTCCCCAACTACCATCTTGGGAGGTCTATGCGCCAACACCATCTCAGGGATGGGTTGAGGAACGAAGGCCACCAAGTCAGCAAAGGACCGACCGGTGCCACCATCAGTGGCTGCCATGCAACCCTACGTAAAGGCCAAACCGAGCATATTTTGACCTAGCAACAAACCCTATTCTCGTAGAGAGAAAAAGGGTAGAAACGTCAAAATGTCAAACCCTATTGCAATATATTATTTGTGATACCTAATCATTTTACCTATATATTAAAAGTATTTTAATTTTTTCTAATAGAAAATACCTAATCATTTTAAGTTTTTACAAGTCTATATGCCAAAAGGAGTATTTATCGCCTACATGAATTCTTTAGAAAATAATTGGAGTGTCTCATATTCTTGGTTCAAAAAATTGATTTTCTATTGCCATATTAGTGTAATCAGTTAGAAACGATAATTTAGCAGCTAATGTAGATTGCTTGTAAATTTAGTTGTTTGGAACCTGTGATATGTTCCAGTCATGTAAACTTCTTTCTATATCTATAATTTTAAACTCTTCACTAATCAAAATGAATTTGATTAGAAGATAATAACATAACTCATAATCCAAATGAATTTCTTGTAAGAAGTTGAGAACACTTTTGTGGAAACACTGTTTAGACCACCCATATACCTATATTAATGACCTTGAATGAGTTGACCAATGGAACTACCCTTGAATGGATTGCCCTATCCTACAGAGAAAAAGGGTTAAGTTATTTATAAGCATGTTGTGTGACACACTACTTAATGTGGGACCGATTATATTCATAAAAAAAATATTAAAATATCAATATTCTTTAGCGATGTGCTTGGTGTCTTAATAAATAGACTTACAAATAAATTTATTTAAAGAAAAATAGCATGAGTGGTGAATTAAATAAGAATAAATTTCCCTTTTTATTTTTTTTTCATTTTTCTTATTCATATTTTTTTTAGTATTTTTAAACATTTTTAAAAAATATTAAAAAAATATCAATATACTAATAATCACTTTTTTAATCAGTAAGTAAAAGAAAAAAATGTAAAAAAATAAATAAATAAATACATGAGCAATCAAAATGAAAGGATAAAATGGAGCGATATAACAGCATCATTCATTAAAGAATATGGATATTGATTAAAGTATGGAGATTTCTCGCATATTTCATTACAATGAGATTCCCTTTATACTTTTTCTGACCTCGTCTATATTATAGGACTTTTAGAGCATTAGCATTGGATTGGCCATCTTATTCTTCAAATTTTGACTAATATATAGCTTTTTCATCTTTAGCTAATCATTCAAAACTTGAAGTCTACGTTGGATTAGTCATCACACTCTCTATAATAATAAAATATTATTATTTTTTATTATTTATATTTTTTTATTTTATTTTCATAATTTTCAATAACCTCCAACAAATCATATTTATTTTTATTTTCACAATCTAACAATCTATAATATAATAATCTCATATGTATATAGATGGTAAAACCTCATATAAATAAAAATCTCATATATATAATATAATAATCTCAAAAAATATTTTTAGACTTGCTATAATTCTTTTCATATTTGGAAAGAAGAATCGATTTGCTGTAGCTTATAGTTTGGATGAAAACAATTTAGCTAATTCAATGTGGAGCGAATATGGATGATATTTATTAAATTTAAAGATGAAAAAGTATTTGGCTAATTCAATGTCAATGCTCTTACACGTACGGGATAGAGGCTTCCTAACATATGATTAAATCATTATCATTTTTTGTCGAGTCTTTGTTATTCTTGATACTATCTATGGAGGATTACTTTTCCTTTAGGAGGGTGAAGGTGTTTATCCATAACAAGTGATAAAATTGGATTGCCTTCCATTACTTCATCATCTTATAGCCGCACCACGACTATCATCATCAACTAAAATGCTTACATGATTCGATGCTTTGATCGATAATTGATAAAGAGTTTCCCTCCAAGATCCTTGGAAGAACATCGACTAGGGCACAAACTCTTGAAAATTTTGAATGGCTTCTAAAGTTGTTTGTGAAAATGACAATATATCTAAAGGTGGCAATTATTGCGATCTGTCTTGTTTTTTTTCACAGATGAGATGAGATAAAAGTTGAAAGTTGAATAAAATCTTGTTAAAATATATTTTTTTAATATTATTTTTATTTTGAGATTTGAAAAAGTTGATTTGTTTATTTTATTTTGTGTAGGAATTTGAGAAAATTGTAATAATTAGATGAAATGAGATGAAAAATTCTATAAAAGTAAACAAGACAAGTTTTCATAATTGAAGATACTTAAGTGATGAGAAGCAATTATATTAATATTTTTTGTTTCTTTCTTTCTATTTTTGTGTAGATATTTAGAATCACTATATGTCATCATTAATAATAGAGTCATTCTACTAATTATCTCTATACCACACACCACATTTGATTTTTTTTTCTTGTTAAACTAAAGGAATTATTCTACTTAACATCTATACAATACACATTTGGTAAGAGAAAAAATAAAAATAAAAAATTATATATGATATGTGGTGTAGGGATGATGAGTAGTTAATAGAGAAATAATAATTGCAGTCATGAGTGTGCAATCGCCGTATAATCACTTTGAAAAAAATAAATAAATACGAGACCCACACGAAACGAAATTAATTTTTTAATATTAGACCCAGTATTTTTTAAAATAACTGCACGGCGCTTACGCACTTTACGACTGTATATAACATTACTCATAGTTAATAATATATCCAACTGCTTCATCACTTTCTACCTTGGTCCCTTTCTAAAGGCAATTCCATGAGTTTATTAAACAGCTGTAAAATCAAAAACCGAGATTGTGAGTGTGTTTATGGCGTGAACGGCTTCATGTCTACATTTCCAGATTTTGAATTTCTTTTCTTTTTAATTCATTTCATGTCCTTTAGGACATTAATATTGGTCTATATATATGCATATATAAAGTCATATTTATATAATATGACCCTAAAATTCTCTACATTGACTTATACATATCCAAATATTTAGTTATCTTTGAACAATACTTATCTAAATTTAGATAATCACTATTCACTCTACAAATTATATTTTAATTATTATTTCTCTTTCCTCTCACTCTCTCTCTCAAAATCATTTCTTTTTCTCCCTCCTTCAACAACACAACAAACCTTCACTTGCACATTCATTTTATTATTATAATATATTATATATATTTTTTCATTTTATTATATTTTTAATATAATACAATAAAAAATATATTTTTTATTGCATTTATATTATTAATAACAAATGTATGTAATTGATGCTAATTGCAAAATATATATAAAAAAAAAATTGATTTTAACAAAAAATTAATAATAATAAAATAATAATATTTTATTATTATTTTGTCTTAAATATACATAAGCCAATATGAGAATTTTGCTTGAATGGCAAAGTAGATATGTAAAAGAGATGATTTTACTAGACCAATACTAATACTCTCTGTTATGCGATTTTGCATTTCTCGGTGTCTTGAACCTGTGTTTGAACAAAGTGACATGGGTTCTAATCCTTTGCAAAATCAATGTTTGGGCACCACCGAACAACATGAATGCTCTCTCTCTCTCTCTCTCTCTCTCAAATTGTATTGGCTTTGTATGGTTTCTACTCCCGATATGAAAAGCACGTACTGCCGTAAACATATGAAAAGTTGGTTAAAGTATAGGAAATGAGAGATCCCATAGTCGATGCCAAATATTAAGGAAGTTTTTCATAATGTTCGTCATGTCCTCTTGTAACCTGCAATCAGAAACTAAAGGGTGGGAGTCCCTCTGCGCCTAGAGTATTCGTTTCATGTATGAGGTGTTATGTCATCGCATTTAATTCTACTGCTCCTACCAGTATCTTGGCTTGGGGCCATTAGAATAATGTTAAAGAGAAATTATTATAACAGTACATACTTTATACTTATTACATAATTATTTTTAATTTTTTATTTTTTTATTTTAAAATTGAGAGATATATAATCTAAATAATGTCATATTATATATATAAAATAGTTACTTCTAACAATAATTTCTATTTATATTTATTCATAAGTTATATTTGAAAAGTTATAGCTAAATAGGAAAAGTAGTCTTTATAAATAAAAATAAAATGAAAACGTACCCTTTATTTGACGGCAGGTAGCGACAAGAGATGCCCTTTATATAATCAGTACTTCTCCTTACATGCAGAATAACGTGTGGCCCTCGTGTCGTTTGAGGGCTGCATGTTAGTCTGAGTTTTTTCGAAATGAAAATTGGTCACCGACATTTGACCCCGATAATTTTTTTATTATTTTATGATTAAGAAAATATTTTTTTAATGATATTATAAATATTTGTTTTAAAATACAATATTTAAGAATATAAAAAGAATCAATGAAAAAAACAAAAAATATAAAATAAATTATTTTTGTTCTTCTCGAGACCGGTCTCATGCTACTTTTTCCAAATTTAGTCGTGTAGCTAATTGGATATCTTGAGTTTGGATAGGGCTGCAAATGAATAGAGTTGCTCATGAATAACTTGAGTTCGACTTGTATAAACTCGATTCAGATTCGGTTCATTTGATAAATGAGCTGTTCACAATCATTAATATTAGTTCAAATATTAAACAAGTTAAACTCATGTAATCTCGACTCGACTTAGTGTAGACTCGTAAAGAAAATTCGTCTAAATACGCCTCAATTCGTTATGGGCTCATCACAATACTCGTAATATATTTCTATATATATTATTTTATTTATTTAATTGCTAAGGTTATGGTATATTTTATTTTAATGTGTCTTTTGTTTATTTTATTTTGGTCTTTTGAGTTTGGGCTTTTTGTAGTTGATTTATGCGTTTTGACCAAAACCATAGAGCCCCTTCTTATTTTTCTTCTTCTATGCCCTGTTCCCCCAGCCTCCCTCTCCCGTTTTCTTCTTTTTCTTTCTTCTTTCTTCTTTCTTTCTTCTGCAGAGAATTTGCACATTCTTCTTCTTATTTCTTCTGTCTTCTTTCCTTTTCCTCTGCCTCATCATCCACCTTGCGCCACTGTCGCTACGCCTCGTCCTCTTTCATCTCCCCGCAACTCTCTCTCCTTTACATCCATGTGTGTTGCTGTCGATGTCTTGCTTTGTCATCGCCGAGCAGCAACCTCTCTTTCCCGCTGTTGCCACCCCAATTGCCCTCAGTCGTGCCACTTCTCTCTGCCACCCTCCACCATTGAACCCATGCCATGAAACTTGAAACAAGTATTCAAGTCGCCAAGTCCAGACAGAGTCGCGTAGCTCGAGCTCATATTTTCTCATTTATTTTTGGTATTCGAGTTCGAGTCGAACTTGATCTTAATATATATTAGGTGAGCCGAGTTCGATTAGAAATCTCTAATATTTTTCGAGCTCGAGTCGAGTTCAAGCAGATATACATGATAATTGAGCTAGTGACCCCTAGTTCTAATTCGACTTGAATCGACTCGATTCGTTTGCAGTCCTAAATTTAGAGAATAGAAAGCTTTCAAGGTCGATTGGCTTTTTTTTTATGGGATTTTGTAGAGAAGGGTTTTTACTCTTGGTTTATGGCTTGTGAACTTGAACAAAATATGACAAGCATAATTGTTCCTTTTTCATTAAATAGTGGGATTCCTTTGTACTATTTTCGGTGTTCTTCTGTAGATTATTTATTATTTGTAGCATGACATGCATCCTTCTATGGGCCACTTAAGGTGACAAACCAACATTTCCCCCGGGTAAACATCCATTTGAGTTTTTAGGATGACACTTTGATTTTTTTTTTTTTTTATATATATTATAAAGGGGTGGAAGGTTTCAAAATTATAAGAGCAATCATGAACGTCAATCGTTCACTCATTAAAGGCGCAAATCTAATTGATTATTGATTGTTACAACTTAGAAATCTAATGAGTTGGGAATGTGAGATTATGAGTTTTGGCAACTTAATTTTCTGGTATATTTTCTTTTGGACTATTATGAATTATTAATTCATGTAGAAAAAAATCTATTTGCATGCTTTTTTTAACACCCACAACGCACTATTGAAGTGAGTTCTTCTGCAATGATAGAAAATGATCGATGTTTTAACTCTTTATTACTATAACAGGTCCCACAATAATTGGCATAAGGCTTGTTAGTAAGAAATAATTAGTAACGCATCTTGAATGACAACATCAATGATTACATGTTTGAGGAGAGTGTCTGCCTACTTCTTAGAGCCAATTAGTTTAAACCTTTGATTGTGAAGGATCAGGAAGACATTTATGATAATGTTGAAGATTATTATCCATATGAAGAGAAAAAATATGATCTAGATGCAGTTTACTTTAGTAGTCAACAAGTCTTGTATTGGGAATCGAAGGTGGGGGGACAATGGTTATGTCATGTGAAGACGCCAAGAAGTGAGGCCAGTCTATCAACCAGATTTCCAGAACTCTGGTGCTGGTTCATCCCGAGAACCTAAGGAGGTTACGAAAAGTTTAACCAGGCGACGTGCAAAGAGGGTACTCAAACATGAAGCAGCTGATAAAGCTACTGCAAGAAAGCACCAACAGCATCTGCTAAAGTTGGGTCGGACTTGAATCGTGATATCCCTTGAAAAATATTTCCCTACTTTTTACTTTGAGAAATAATGTACAATCACTTTAAAAAAAGAAAAGAAAAATAACATTGCAAAATAATGGCATGGTAAGTGGTTAAAGATCCCGATTTCTATAATTATTTGCTTATGTAGTCCTTTAATATTTATATCTTTTAGTAATTTATTTGACTCATTAACAATGTAGGTCTGATGAATTTCATGTTCTCCTGTTCTTTGATACTTGAGGCCGCAATCCATCATCCATTGAATCTCACACGAGTGAATTTTACTACTAAGTCAATGCCACTTATGGTCTCTAAGACATAATTCTTCATGTTATGGCCGTGGGTTCTACAATTAAGTATTATGGACTGATTACTTTTTGCAATAGGTTTGCTCAAAGGTGGAACCAGATTAGATGGGTTGTGTTGTGTTTCCTTTTCCCATTGGCCTAAGGCAAGTTAAACTTACTTGCACGCGATCATCCTTCTTCTTCTAGTCAATTTCTAACCTACGGTTGTAAATATCCCCCCAACTTCATTTTCCAGTTTATCAAGATCCATTGGAAGCTTCATCTTTGCCAAAGATTTGATAAATTGTTGCGCATGCTTCTGATGTCCATGTCCACTATTTGCTGCTTCATTGCAGACTGCTCAGCCACAATGTTGATATTCCCGAGTGGACCTGAAAATACTTGACCAAATTTGGTCGAACCGCCCATATTCTTATCTTTTTCCTTCTCTTTGCTTATGAAATTTGACTCTTTTTCATCTCTGATTCCAGTCCTATTCTTTTGAGGTTGGAGTGTCCGGCCAAGCACGAGAACTCTGATTAGCCTCAGAAGGGATTAAGATATTGACACAACTTGGTGATTCACCACATAAAGACTCTTTTTCTCAGTTGACTCGGACGAGTTTCTATCATCGCTTAAGCTTGTTGTAGTTGAACTTAAGAAACAAGAATTTTGCATTTAGGTCTCTTTTTTCTAGTTAGGTTTTTTTTATGAGAAATCGGGATCTTGAACCAATTACCTCGCCTGGCATTTTTCTTTTCTTTTTTCAAGGTGATTGTACGTTATTTCACAAAGTTATAAGTAGGAAAATACTATACAAAGGACATCAAGTTTGAAGCCCAACTACTTACAGAAATGGCCCCATGTCCAGTCCAACCTCACCAAATGTTGCTGCTGCTTTCTTCAACATCTTTATCAGCTGGTTCGTGTTTGAGTGCACTAATTGTCCGTTGCCCAGTTGCAGTTTTCACAGCCTCCTTAGATTTTAGGGATGAACCTGCACTAGAGTCTTGAAAATTTGGTTGATAGATTGACCTCGCTTCTTGGCGTCCTAACGTGACATATCCATTATCTCCCCAGTTTCGATTACCAATACAAAGACATGTTGAACTATTGAAGCAAACTGAATCTAGATCATCTTCTTCCTCCTCATATGGATAATAATCTACAACATCATCATAAATGTCTTCCTGATCCTTCACAATCAAAGATTTAAACCAATTGACTCTAAGAAGTAGGCAAACACTATCATCAAACATGCAATCGTTGATGATATCATTCAGGATGTATCACTGATTATTTCTTACTTACAAGCTTATGAAACAACATGCCAATTATTGTGAGATTTATTATAGTAATAAAAGAGTTGAAACATCAATAATTTTTTATCATTGTGTGAAAACTCACTTCAGTAGTACGTTGGGAGTGTTAAAAAAAAAGGCATGCA
The DNA here is from genome assembly GCF_004785595.1 of Juglans microcarpa x Juglans regia. NCBI lineage: Eukaryota > Viridiplantae > Streptophyta > Magnoliopsida > Fagales > Juglandaceae > Juglans > Juglans microcarpa x Juglans regia. The sequence continues at coordinate 20,950,530 of NC_054598.1, forward strand.
AATAGATTTTTTCTGTATGAATTAATAATTCATAATAGTCTAGAAGAAAATATATCAAAAAATTAAGCTGCCAAACCTCATAATCCCAAATTCCCGATTCATTAGATTTTCTAAGTTGTAACAATTAATAATCAATTAGATTTGAGCCTTCAATATAACGTTCATGATTGGCCTTATAATTCCAGAACCTCTAGTTGTTCAATTGAGATAGTATCTGCACTTATGAGACTTAACCTAGAGCTCAAACCAATCAAGATCTATGAGTTTGAGGCATAATAAACTCAGGCCACATTCCATTGTAGAAACTATCGGACATCTCATACATGAAGGCTAACAGCTATAACCATAATTTCAAAGGTACGCAAAAAACTAGCATCAGCGATGAGACAATTTCCAGAATAATAAAGGCAGCCAGATAAATAGATTGATGAGACAAACCATTAAACATGCTACAGTTTACCTGAATTTCTTCTTTAATCTGCAGTTTACCCTATAATTTCCAAAAACCCAAATGAACAAGCGCAAGAATCACTAAAATTACCAAAAAAGACAAAACTAGCATATACAAAATGTACTAATATTTATTTGCATTCTGACTCTCTTCCACCGTTAGAATGAGCTGTTAAACTATTGCGTAGTTACCCGAGACGAAACAGGAAAACAAACGAGAAACTAAAAACTCAATTATTTTCAATCCCAAGAAGGTTCTAAACTTAGGCCCGATTTGGATACACAAAATTATTTTATTTTATTATTATAAATTTTTCAAACTCTCACACAAAATATAATAAATAATTCAATCTTTTTAAATTTTAAAATAAAATTTATATTAAAAAATTATATTCTAATAATATTTTTTTAAAATTTTAACAAAAAATAATACTAATCATCGTTTTAACTTTCATCATCCTTTTATTATCTTATAATGTGGTATTAAGTAATTAAAAATTATTTATTATATTTTACTTACGAACCTAGCATTTAATATCACATCATAAAATGTGGAAGGATAACGAGAGTTAAGACGAGGAATAGAAGAAGTTAGTGAATTCTGAATAGAAAAACCATGCCATTCATAATTAACTAGCTTCTCCTATTTTCTTTTGAGTCCTTCATCTACATTTTTGCCGAGATGTGCAGTTTTTTTTTAGCACATTTTTTTAATTTCTTAATCATTTGGAAAAAAATCATAAAATACTTGATTAAAAAAAATACAATCAGGGTCCATTCTCCAGACTCTCGGCAGGAATAGCTTTTTCCTTTTCTTTTCTCGGCAAACAAACGGTGCCTAACACAACAAAAAAAAAAAATGACATTTTACCAAGAAAGAACCTTGTGAAGAAAACAAAAATAGACGAGATCTAGTACTAATTTCTGAAAACAGGGAGTGTCAAGGCACGGATCGAGGAACAAAGACAAAAGAATTTAACGGTATTTGGAGATCATGATCTTGGACGATGGAAAATGTCTTTGAAAAATAAAAAGTCCAAATAAGAAGAGAAAAATGCCAACAGGAAACTAGTTACAGAAAGAGAAAGAAAAGGAACGGGGGTGAGATGGGGCTGGCTGCAGAGGAGACAAGAAGAATAGAGGTACAAAAGTAGAGGGTGATAATGCTATTAAATAAGAGAAAAGATATGAGATTGATATGTGCAGATAGACTTCTATTTAAAATAGAAGTAACGGAGAAATAAAAGATAAGTCTTGAATTAAAAGCGATTAGATAATGAAAAGGAAAATATAAAAAGATATACATTCGTAAGCGCACGAAACGGAAAGGGTAAAAGAGAGACTACATTTTTTTTTTGTTAAGAAACAAATGAGTTTTATTAGCAAATTTCTCTAAAGAAGAAAATCAATACAAGGAGGAATATCATATCCTCTATCACAATAACTACATCAGACACTTTTAATTTTAAAGCACTCGTGCTCAAAGTTTGAGCCAGAACTATATTTACATTGCGACTAATTCTACATATAGTTATAGATTCATAAATAACGTGTAATTATTTTAAAAAAAATAAAATTTATTATTAAAAAATTAATTTATTTTCATATAATTTTCGCATTTATTTATTTTTTAAATAATTTTACGGTACTTACATACTCACGATTGTAACTATATCTCTTTTACAACCCTATTTAGAACACTAATAGTAAGCTCAAAATTAATTTTAGCCAAGGATAACTAGTTTGCACAATTAATGTACTGTAATAGACTCAAAACGCCCCCTATCGTTTAATTGCAACGCACCGTTTAAAGTAGCCGTTAAGCTCTCCAAGATGCCTTCACACTTCCTACTGCCTCTTCACAAAATCTCCCAACACAAATCCCACACAAGCCTCCCTAACAAAGAGCCATTACACCACTTCCCATCTCTTTTATCTTTCCTTTCCTCTCCTTTCTCCTTCTTCGTGCAATTTCTTTTTGCGTTTTCTCTGTTTCACAGGCTGCTAGATTCGATGATCTCGACGACCTCGTTAGTTTAGCGTCTGTTGGTGTTCCCCTTGATTCCAGTGACTCGCTCGGCCGAACAGGTTACAACTTTAGTATAAAGCTTGCCTCTCTTTGGTTGTATCTGCTGCATATTTAAATTTGACCGTTTAATTGTCTCATTATTTATGCTATGGATTATGGAACAGTCTTACATTTGTGCCGTTTATATATATCTATATATATTTAGAAAGCATTATCCGTTTTCTTATTTTATTTTTAATAATTTTTTTGTAAAACGAAATGATGTTAAAAGCTAAGTTGATTGAGCTGTCAATCTAAATCTCATTTAGAGAAACCAAGTATTTATCGGGATCAGGGAGGGATACAGTTTTGCAAGAACGAATTTTGATCAGCTTTTAAGTTACACTGAAGGATTGTATTCTTGGGCTGATTTCGAGGCTTGATGCTTTGAAGTTTTAAACTTCAATGGTCTTTCAGTGAGCTGAGGAATTTGTTTCAATGCTTAAAGTTCACCTTGAATTTCTAGGTAAATTGTTGGCAATTGAGATTTTAGATTCAATCTTTGATCATTGTGCTACTACCTCTAAAATTAACTTTACACGGCCAGTTATCAGATTTTAGCTTCACTACTCAACTCTGCTTCAGGAAATAGGTAATGATCAAATGCCCTGGAATCCCTCATTGATAGTTATGAATCTCTCCTCTTTCAGGCATGTCTAGTAAGTTTAAAGACTTTGTAAGTCACTAGGGTCAGGAACTAGTGAGGTATTATTCTCAGGTATTTTGTGAATAGTAGTAAAAAAATAATGAAAAAATAATAATAGAATATTAAATAGTAGTGAATAATAGTGAAAAGTAATAATAAAATAATGAATAGTAGTGAGATATTCTAAGAATACCTACAGTACTCTAGTACCCAAACTAGGCTGTCCTCCCGAGCAGTAAGGTTATTATCAACCTTTCAAGTCATGGGCAGTTGGCTTTGCAAGCACAATTCAAGAATGATACAACAGTAGTGGAGTATGTTGCTTCTGCAGCCTACAAAAGGGTTGATGGAATTTGGAAATAGAAGAGTGGTTAGTAAATTACTTCATGATTGTCTATACTAGTGGATTTAGGTTTTTAAAGCCCAATAATTTAAAATCTTCTCTTTATTCTTCTCTTTTTCTACTTCTTGGCAATCCTAAAATCTTCATTTTTCACAATACAGACACTGAGAGTGAGCATCATATATCAGATTTTGGTATCCTGTTGCAATTGGTTCTCTAGAAAGAAGAGTGTTTCTTTCATTTGCCAAGAGTTTTTGGGGAAGGACATGTTTTGGAGGCTGTTCTTGTTTTTGGAGGTTGGTGAAGAAATAGTGTCATATGTTATGGTAATTACAAGCCAACAATAATTTTTTAGGGTTGGTGCTTTGAGGTGAAAACTAAGTAAACAAATCTATTCATCATTCTCTTTCTCATCATCCCATGATGTGGCATTAGATGATTGAATACTACCAATCATCTAATGCCACATCATAGGATGATGAGTAGCATTACTCTCAGTAGTTGTTTTTGTTTAGATTCTCAATGGCCATTGGTGAAACTTGAATTTTAGGATACTATTATCTCGCACTAATTTAGATTGCATTGTTTTATTCTGCTAATCATGGTTTGATCTGTGTTTGACCTTTAAGTCCTGCTGATATTTGATTGCAGCACTTCATATGGCTGCAGCTAATGGACATCTTAACATCATAGAATATCTTATCGGCAGAGGAGTGGTGAGGAAGCCATCTTACAAACTTATTTGTTGTTTATCAATTTCTAAGTTAAAGAATCCTCAAGAGACAGATATTTGATAATTAATTATTAAATTACAAGTTGTGTCTTTGATGTGTTCGTTTTGTTTAGCTTTCGGCAATGTTGTTTGTTCAATACTCTGTGATCGTGTCAAGTACTTGCAAAGAGTAAATTGTTGAGGTAATGACTTTCTTTCTTTACTTTTATTTCATTTTTTATTTTTTGGGTTTTTGACTAAAAGATTTAAGGTTGGTTTGGTTACACAAAACCAAATTATCTTATCTCATCTCATCTAATCATTATAATTTTCTCAAACTCTCACACACAATATAATAAACAATTCAAAATTTTCAAATCTCAAAATGAAAATAATATTATAATAATATTTTATTCAACTTTTAATAAAACATCTCATCTGAACTGCATGCCTTAAAGGGCGTTAAATTTCTGCTGTTTACTAGGAAAAACAAAAGCATGCATTTTAGGCATGGAAAAAACATTAAGGAATGGAGTAATTATTAAGGCTTTTTTTTTTTTTTTTTTTTTTTTTTCCTGAAACGATATATATATATATATATATATATATATTATATATAAAATAAATCTTCACAACCTCCTCACACTCCACACTCTATATTTTTTTTAATTTTTATTATTTTTTTATCAAATATTTATTATATGAATAATGAATAAAAAATTTGAAATAATTTAAAAAGAATAAACTCAAAAACAATTTTAAAAAAATATTAAAAAATTTAAAAATTTTTAAAAATGTGGAATGTGGTGGAGGTTGTGTAGCAAAACTCATATATATAATATGGTTTTTAAGCTCAAGGAGAAGGAAGGTGAATTAGCAGGGTTGGAAAGCAAAGCCCCAGCTGAAAGCTTTCTGAGGTCGGAGACTCGGAGGTGCCATTTTCCCGATTTCTTGGACGAAATTTCACTCTCTCTCGCCTGTGAATATTTTCCTTTAATCCAGGTTAATATACCATGTTTGTATATATATAATACGACATTACGGCATTCTCAGTCATCAAGAAAAGAGACTTCTGACATTGCTCCAGCACAGCTTATTGTTAGGGTAGTTACATAAGATTCCAAGACTGCAGCCAAAAATCCCAAGAGTTCAGTCTCCTTGAATTCAGCAACTGTTACAGATGTTATGCTCAAGAAGGAAAGTCAGCAGGATAATCCCAAGATCTATGTTTTTGGACAAGGTTGGCTCAACTCAACCTTGTCTAATAGTATTTTGTCCTCTGTTTTTGGACTCAACGCAGCAAAGCAAGTATGGGATTATTTATCATCTCGCTCCATTCAAGATCACGAATCAACCATTTGGGGAGACAGTTACAAACTCTTCAACAAGGTAATCAAAGTTGCAATGACTACCTTCAAACTGCTAAAAGCATTTATGACCAGCTTGCAGCAGTGGGAAAACCTGTTGATTCTAATGATTTAATCTCATATCTCATCAGTGGTTTAAATCCCACCTTTCACCCTTTCATCAGTTCTTATTCCTTTGCCTCTCGAGAAGTCTCTTTTACCTTTGTTGATTTCCAATCTGAGCTTTTAAATTATGAACTTCTGATCTCACATCAAAAGTTAGCCTCTGAATTTGACTCGGGTTCTTTTCCTCTCTATTCCCAAAAGCCAAAATCATATCCCTCCAAAAATGAAAAATAAAACTGGTCATCCAAGAACCATAATCAACATGGTTTCAAGCCAAAGTCTTTCTCAAATAACTCATCTCGTACTCCTCAAAATACCAATGGTTCACCATTTGTTACCAATAAAACGCCTTGCCAAATTTGTGGCAAAATGGGCATCAAGCATTAGATTGCTTTCATAGGATGGACTTTGCATATCAAGGACGTCATCCACCATCCCAGCTTGCTGCCATGGTTGCCAACTGCAATTCAAAATCTGAAGAACAAACTTGACTAGCAGACAGTGGTGCTAATCAACATATCATAACTGACATGGAGAATCTTGGCACTGGTGAACCTTATCAAGGTGGCGAGGAGATCACTGTTGGCAATGGATCTGGTCTATCCATCACTCACATAGGCTCATCTCTACTTTCAAACTCCTACTCGAAACCTTACTTGGAAAAATATTTTGAGATGTCCTACTGCTGCCACCAACCTTTTGTCCATTCACAAGTTTTGCATTGATAATGATTATTGGTTTATCCCAACATCCAATTTTTTTCTTGTGGAGGACAATCATACAGGGCAGACACTTTTATAAAGGCCAAGTAGAGATGGCTTGTACCCAATCAAACTTCCTGCTTCTGTCAAAAAGACCAGAGCCTACACAACATTCCTAGGAGTTGTTGCTCATCCTTCCATCTAGCATTCTTGTTTGGGACACCCAACTGTCCAAACTCTTAAGTTGTTAAAGCATACTTTTAAGCTTCCAATAACTGGCTCCATTGACAATATATCAGTTTGTGAATCTTGTCAAATGGCTAAAAGTAAATGTCTTCCTTTTCAATCTTCGCATCGAGTGTCCAAAGGTCCTTTTGAGTTAATACATTCAGATTTATGGACTTCTCCTCCAGCTACTCTCAATGGTTGCAAGTACTATGTTATCTTCATAGATGATTATAGTCATTTTTCTTGGATTTATCCATTGCAACATAGGTTAGACTCTTTCTCTTGTTTTGTGAAATTCAAATGCATTACTGAAAATTTTTTAAATACAAAGATCAAATCATTCCAAACTGATGGAGGGAGAGAATTTCTCTCTAATAACTTTCGACAATTTCTTGAGAAAAATGGCATCATGCATCGCATTTCATGTCCATATACTCTCTGATAAATGTTATTTTTATGTGATTTTTATCACTTTTTTTATTCATGAAAAAAATCATTTTCCCTTCAATATTATTGATTTTATTTTAATATTTTTAGAATATTATTTTTTAATATTATTATTGTTTTGAGATTTAAAAATTTTGAATTGTTTATTATATTTTGTGTGGAAATTTAGGAAAATTGTAATGATGAGATAAGATGAGATAAAATACTTTTACTATCTAAACGAGGCCTTAGGCAAATTAATGGTGCAAGAAAATCAAGGATTTTAGAGGGCTATTAAAAAAAAAAAAAAAAAAACATTAATGATATATTTGTTATCAATCTTGGATATATTTTTAATTGTATGCATGCTATATAAATGTTCAACGACGTACTTATAATCACATCATTTTCCGTTTTAATTCCTTGAAGAAATTTATCTTCGTGGTTATAACGTACTTTTAAGTGGCTTCCTCCACATACAAGAAGATCACGTACGTGGAAATATATATATATATATATATATATATATATATATATATATATATATTAATGTAACGTTCACGTACGTGCGACGTAATTCCTGCATGCACTTTCATCATGTGGTTCGATTATCTGCCCTATTTCTTGGTCTTCAGGGCAAGAAACCATGCAGTTTATTCAGATCTATCTCCCAATTTATTTATCTATTTTTGCATTTATATATGTACTATCATATAAGGTCTTTGTTGGACCTCCCCGCTCTTAATCATCTGATCATATGATCTCTCTTTCAAAAAGTAATAATACAATCTTGTACGTAGATAATCTTCGATTTTCTTTCAAACATTTGCTGGTTGAGCAATTAGTTAGTTATAAAGAGTTATATAAATATATATATATATATATAAATCTATTCATCATACGGCATTTTCACACCATTTTCTCATCATCTCATGATATATCATTAAATGATTAGTTCATAAATGAAATATAATAAATAATCTCCAATCATTTAATGTCACGTCATGAAATGATGAGTAGAATTACTCATATATATATATATACATATATATATATAGAGAGAGAGAGAGAGAGTATCTTAATTTCTTTCATTTTCATCCATGGGTTGGTGCCAGCTTCGAATTGTTATTTTCATTAGCACAGTACTCAATCGATCTACTTTGCATGATGCACATGATCACTCTCAACTGCATGTTCAAAGATTTTCAAATACAAAATCCCCAGCCTTTATGTATATTATATAACAAACTATAGGAATATGATTATCATGATCTTCAATTTCAAAAACTATAGGATTTCGATATAAATACACACTGAAAAACTCAACAAAATCTTGGGGAATGAAGGAAATTAACCCATTTTACAAAATTTTCCACTTTTTTTTTTTTTAATTTGCTTGATTAGTATGAACTAAGACCAATTAATTAATGCAATTTCCCGTGATGACTGATCTCTTAATCCGTGCAAACCAACTCGAGAGTCCGACCTTCATCATGATATGTTGAAAGATGAATGGTTCCTTCCATGTGGAAAGAAAACTAGACATGTTTTAGGCTTAATTCCTAAGTACTCCAGCCATCTTTACAAGGTCATGCTTATAATATAATTGCACTGTGAATGAAAACTATACAGATTGCGTTTATATAGATCAATATAAGACGGCCTAGACACAGTTCATCTAGCTAGTTTACGTTCAAGAAAGGATTATGGACACATGCATGGGAGTTATGAAATAAACAGAACTCAAATGTCTGTCACTGTTATGAAGTTTCACGCATATGCTGTAATATTGCAGCATGCGCAAGGTATATATGATAGTTTGGGTAAATTATTACATGAGAATTTTAAAGCAATGAAAATGACATGATTAGTTTTTACCATAACTTCGTATGATTTGTTCTCATTCACCGTACGCAGCCAATGAAGTATAAAATATTCTAGTGTTGATATGTTCATAAAATAAGAGTATGTTAGTCTTCCTTACACATTTTCCTCAGTAATTGACTTAACAAGCAGGAATCCAGATGCAGGTTATAAATGTCCATGCAGTATAGGCTGCTGGAACTAGACACTGAGAAAGAAAGACTAGGGATGAACACAGTTGCAGAGAGAGAGAGAGAGAGAGAGATCTGAAACACCTCTCCCTCGATCGAAGTACAAAAGCGTTTTTCCATTTGCAAGTGTGAATAAGGGAATGTCTCATTTGCCATCTTTTCTTGTCTCATTTGCCAATTGGGTTTAGGGTGGAAGAAATAGAAAACTACAGCAGCACCTATTATAGGATCCAGGATTACTCTTGAACCAAAAAAACATTCTTCAGATTTCTTCAAAGGAATGCAAGAGATGTAGAATCGAAAGTCTTCAACAGCAATCTCGAGACATTTGTAATCAATGCACATGATCTTCTTATTACGGGATTTTCTTGTAGAAGATGTTTTAAGGCAATTTGAATTTCGGATTGTTCCAACAACTAACCTCACAACGGCCAACCATAGTGAGGTATTCTTAGGTATTTTGTAAATAGTAGTGCAAAAATAATGATAAATATTGAATATAAATGAAAAGTATGAAAAATAATAATAAAATAATAAATAATAATGAAATATTCCAAGAATACCCGAGTACCCAAACTAAAATTCACAAAACCAACCATTTTAACTGGAAAAATGAATTTTACTCTTCATAAAATTTGCATGTAAAAACCTCTACAAGGAATATTTTTTTAAAAAAATTACAGGACATTTGAACATTTTCAAATCATATTCATGTGTGCATGTTATATAATATGCATTCTATGCCCGAACTCAAGACAACCAAAGTAAATTGAAATGATTCATATTTAGCACGAAGTGTATGCATATGCAATCTGATTGGATCTACTCAAAATTAATTTTGAAACTGAAATTTCATAAGAGAAATAATTCATGATATTTTAGAGATTTGTGCTTTACAAATCTAGAATTAAAACTAAGTATAATCTTGGATCTTGCACACTTACTTTAAGAACAAGTAAAGCTTTCTATACTACCAAATATAATCTTTTGATAAGGGATTGGAGGCTGTTCAAAATTGTTAAATATACTATCCTACAGTTGGGAAAAAACTTGTCTAAGATTAGCAATTTTATAGAAGGCACAACTAAGGGCCAAAAATTTTTGGATGAGGGAAAAGAAAACTATTCTATATAGCAACTTTATTGCATGGGATACAAGACAAGACCTTCTTCTCCTTCATCCGCTCAAAAAGGATGAAAAGGGGAGATTTCCTCTAGGGAGTACAACACCACCAAGAAAAGGGGCCCCTTTTTCCCAAGAATAAATTAATGATATGCCAGTAAAATTAGTCTCCGAAACCAAATGGTGATTTTCTCCTACTTCCACCTTCTCCATACTGTTCATTCCATTTCCTCAGCTCATTCATGCTTGCAGCATCATACGCAACCGATGGCCCGACCTATATAGCAGAATGAGACAATCACTTTATTGTTTATGCAATGTAACTGCCCTTTACAGCAAACAAGCTGGGGATGAAATGAATTGTACAAATACATATAAAGAATGAGGAAATTGATTGTTCGAATATTTCGTAAGATGGCTTAGTTGGTCATTTTCAGAATATTTTTTTTATATAAGTATCATTTTCAGAATATTCATGGACAAAGAGTAATTAAGAAAACATTTGATCCAAACAACAGCAAATACTTGTTAGTAAAGCTCCCCCACCTTGGCTTTTGACTGAATAAAATCATCCAAGCTAAGTGGTCTTAAGACCGGATCTGCAACATTTCTGCACTCCTGTAAAACAAAATAATGATATAATGAGCAAAGATTTGAAACATGTTGGAAGTAATGCAGAAAATAAGTAGCATAAGGTAACCAACACTGTTTCTACGTGTGAATTGTTTGATTGTGGCTTCTCAATTGCCTAAATGGTAGTTTAGGCTTTACATTCAGGAGTTAAAAGAACCTTTTGTCAGAACAAGACCAAAACACGTGTGATAAGGAACAGCAAAGAACCATCTCACTCCAATTCAATGGAGGCACAAATAGTGACCACAAGTGAGGCTTATCAGAAACAGATAATTAAATGATAAGCGCATTATGGTGAAAATCGAAGTGTCTTAATTGCTTGTGAAGACAGAAAACAAGCTACATAAATTTGAGTAACAATACATAAAGTATACATTCATGACTGACGCATTTCTAATTGCAAGGCTCATACCTGCATACGCTGTTGAGGTGTGCCTTGTGCCACACACTGGTGGAAATGGGATCTTAGATTGAATCTAAAAAACTTACTCAAGATAATGTCTAAAGGCACCTTACCTCTTTTTCTTCCTCTAAAAGTTCTTGGACAGGTCTATATGCTGCAGCAATACAAAGATTCTGCACCAAAAAACAGACAAACAAACAAATAAAAAGCACGTATGAGAGATTCCATATTCCCAAATTCCTTGAAGAAATTTTAACGTCACTCTTACCTTCAAATCACTACCAGAGTATCCATCAGTTGCATAAGCAAGTTTGTCAAACTGAAATTCAGATTCTAGATGCTCTTGCGAAAGAAATATTTTCAAAATCTTCATACGATTTTCAGCATCTGGTAGGTCTACATATATCCTAAATTGCACCAAACATAACTCCATTAGCTACAGTGTTAATTCTGTTTTGCTGCTTATTACTGTAAACTATAACCAAGCAAATAAAGCATGTATGGCTCAAATGCAGAATGTGGGAAGATTTTGACCAATAAATGACAAAACAACCAGCAAAATATAGCCTTCAATCCCAAGAGGATTTCTTACAAATCAAATTTACCTTCTTGGTAAGCGACGTATAACAGCATCATCAAGGTCAAAAGGTCGATTTGTGGCGCCCAGAATGAGGATTCTTTGGCTGTCTTTGGACCTCAATCCATCCCAAGCCGCCATGAACTCATTTCTCATTCTTCTAGTTGCCTCGTGCTCAGAGGCACCACCACGAGCACCAAGCAGACTGTCAACCTATAAAAGAAAACCCAATGTCTAAACAACCAGAGACAAACTATAAAATATTACACAAGGAGTCAATTTGTGAGACTAAGTCAGCGATGCATCACAACAAAACAAAAAAAGTCCATTTATATTTTGTGACCGCACCCTTTTAGCCCAAAACGGACCCCAAATCATAAATAAAAATATTAATGGATTATTGATGAGTAATTATCCCTAAAACTCATCACAGAACCTAAAAAGAATACTAAAACAGATTCAAGAATTTCTCATGTAATTCTTTCACCACTTGTCGTCACAGTTTAGCGAAATCAAAACTAAAAATAAATTGGAAAAACTTCCAGAAAGCATTTTATAGGGTACGTCCACCACAAGTAGTTAGAGAGGGTGGTTCAACATTCTTTTCTTCACTTGTTTCATGGAATATTCCTCCTTCAACACCACGTTGTTTATTAATGATAATAACTAATATCCTAACTTTCTCAAATATATAATAACTAATTTTACTTACAGAAATGTAGAATTAACAAATTTTGAAACTTCCATATCTTCTTAAACTTTTCCCGGCATTTTAGCTAATTAACTTGTCGCAAAATTACCAATACCTCTTTTAAACAAGTGTATGTATAGCTAATTAGCTGCTTAATCAAAACATCTGTAATTTGAAATGTGCAGTGTGACATGAAGATAACACAGAGAATATAAAATGACACATTAAAGACACCAAACAGTGTTTCTACAGAAAAATATAGTCAAAAAGTTAAGTTGCTTGGAAGCCAGTCAGACCCTGCCACCATAGTTTTTGTTGAGGAATAACAAACTTGAAAATCCAAAGCGATATGGAAGTTTACCAGCCCATCTAAACATAGTTTTAATTGTGAGAGCTAGCGTATAATTGGCCACAGGTGCATTCACATAAAATCTCTCTAAAATTATTCTTAGATATGTAACAAAATAAACACTTTTTTTTTTCTGCATCTTTTCACCACAGAAACCAACCTCATCATTTACTGCATGTTTTTCATAACGGAAACTCACCTCATCAACAAATATAATGACAGGAGCAAGCTTGCTGGCAAAGGAGAAGAGAGCCTTGGTAAGCTTTTCAGCATCTCCGAACCACTGTATTGGTAAAGAGAATAATGTTAGAATATTTTTTGCACCTAATAGAAAAATCAAACCCTTGAAAGAAACCCCATTTTGTTACTGGATTCGTATCAAACACCTGTGGGGTTAGAATCTGCAGCCTCTCACCCACCACCCCATACTTGCTAGAGTGCAGGTGCCATATGGGCTACAGCCCATTGGCAAAACCCGTTTGACTCAGTCATAAAACTAAATACTTCTGAAATATGAATAATACTACAAACTACCTATCAAAAAAATGCATAATACTACAAACTAATCGATTCAAGAATAAACATCGGCTTCGAAGAGCAAGTGCACAGGTCTGAGTTTTGAGAGCAGCCACTTTCTTCAAAAATAGCTGATAGGTACCATTTCCAATCACTGTTCCCATGGCCCCACTTTAATTGGGACAAACATTCGTTAATGACAAGTAGGGGTGTAATTGGTTCGATTCGATCCGTTTTGGACATATTTTGAAACCAAACCGGTCTAAGTTGTATTGGAATTCTGAGAACCGATACAGATTGATTCATCCAGGAAACTGGAACTTTTGGTGTTTACGATTTCGGTCTGTTCCAATTCGATTTTACAAGTGTGATTCGGTTTTGAGCTTTTTTGTTGGGCTAGTTGGTTTTTCTGACCCAAATGAAAAACATTTTACCCCAAATATGATACAAGTCCCAAACATTATTCTAAAAAACACCATATATATAACCACAAATATTATTTTTAAAAACACCATGGTGTGGATCTCAGAGAAGGTAAAAGGCTTTTACAGCTTTGTGGGCCTCTCTAGTAAGGGTTTTGAAAAACTAAGGGCGTTTACTTCCATCAATGCTTGCCATCACCATCAATCATTCATGATCACAAGGGAGGTAATTCTATCAGAGGCAAAGGCAGGGGGCCATCAATGCTTGCCATCACCATCAATCATGATCACAAGGGAGGTAATTCTATCAGAGGCAAAGGCAGGGGGAGGGCAGCAATACTTTGTCAATGAAGCCAAAAATTCGTCTTCAAATGTGAGAAGGTTAAACAAGAGTAAATGATTGCAGGTCAAGAATCTAATCAGGAATGGAAGGCAGTTATGTTTTGATTGCAAGAGACTAGTTGGTTGTTCTGTATAGGGCTCTCGTGTGCAGTTTGTGGGGCAGCCAACATGTGGATTGGTTCTATCTTGGCTTAAATGGGGTTTCCGGTTGGATTTTGCTCATGTGGAGTAGGAGGGTGGTAGAAAAAACTGATGAATGTGTGGCAGATTCTCCATCATGCATGTTCAAAAGTATCGATGACAATTTTGAGTGGACCTTTGCAGAAGTTTGTGGATCTAATGATGATGATACTAAGCGTCTTCTTTGGGATGAATTGGCGGGTTTAAGTAGTTGGTTGAATATTCCATGGTGTATCGGGGGAGACTAATGTCATTTGCTATCCAAGTGAGAGATGAGGCAAGATCACTATTCCCAGGCGATGGTCGAGCTCTACAGAATTCATTATTGAACAAGGCCCAATAGATATCTCTCTCGTGGAAAGGAAGTTTACTTGCTTAGTAACTGCAATTTGCAACCATGTTCTTGAATTGACTGGTTTCTTCTTTCTCCAAAATGGGAAGCTAAAATCCCCTACAGTTTCTCACAGAAGGCTCCCCAGATTTATCAGACCATTTTCCTTTGATGCTAGTTTATGATGATAAGGTGCAGAATAGAGAGTATTCAAGTTTGAGAATATGTGGCTGAAAACAAGTGATTTGTGGACAAGATGAAATTGTTGCAGAGGTCTTACTATTTGCAAGGTTCTCCTAGTTATGTTCTCCAAATCATACCGAAATATGCATGCAAAACTGCATTTCAAATTACTCAGGAGTTAAAGAAATAAATCATTGTCTACGATTCTTGTATGGATCTCTAATCTGAATTTATAGCTAGCATGAGGTCAAGGACTGCGTGCATTTATACATTCCACTGACCCCGAAATAGCCAAAACAGCTAAGACAAAAGGAATAGAGGATTAAGTTCTTGACTCAAAATGCCTTAGTGAGTTAGACAAGTTCTTGACTCGGTTCTTATTGCTAATGGGAGCCTGGATATTAGACTTAGATCTAGAGTGCCTGGGGTGCTATACAAAGTAGATCTCGAGAAAGCATATGATCATATAAATTGGGATTTCCCATTATATTTTATTGTTTTTTATAAGTAAGAATCTTTATTGAATGGAATGAAGGATTTCCCATTATATCTATTACGGAGATGTGGATTTGGGGAAAAATGGCAAGCTTATATAGCACAAGTATTTCTACTGTGCGTTTCTTTGTATTAATAAATGGTACCCCTTTTGGTTTCTTTACCACTTCTCAAGGCCTGCAGCAGGAAGATCCCTTGTCATCATTGCAATTTATCATTTTCATGGAAACTTTGAGCAAAATGTTAAAGGCGTTGGTTTAAGGGAGTTTTATTTCATGTTTCTCTGTGGGGGCTAGAAACACTAATGTAACCAATGTATCCCATCGTTTTATGTAGATGATACTTTTTTTTTTGACAAGTAATCAAAGATATATTAATAAAGATAGGCAAAGCCCAAGTACACAAGATGGTATACAAGAGATAAGACCTATCTAGGTCGAAGTAAGAGAAACTAGAAAGTCATGAAAAGTCAGGCCATTAAAATCTAAAGCAATGGCCCATAGAAATAAAGTACGGAAAAAAAACGTTCTAAGTTCCTCTGAAGACCGCTCTTTGTTTTCGAAAGTTCGATCATTGCGCTCTTGCCATATACACCACATAATACAGATCGGGATCATATTCCACACCGCCTTGATTTGTTGAGCTCCTCTCGGAAGTGTCCAGCTGGCCAATAGATCTACCATCGTTGCAGGCATAACAACGGCTAACTCTATCCGGCTAAATACTTCAACCCACAAGGCTCTAATAGTCTCACAGTGTAGCAAAGGTGATCCATTGTCTCGCCAGCTCTCTTGCACATGCAACACCAGTCTAGAATGACTAAACGGCGCTTCCTCAGATTGTCGGTAGTCAGAATCTTCCTTAACGCTGCTGTCCAAGTAAAGAAGATCGCTTTCGGAGGCACCTTATTTCTCCAGATTCTCCTCCATGGGAACCGGGCATTGGCAATAAAAGGATCGAACTGAAAAAATGCCCTTACCCGTAGGCGTCCACCACAGCCTATCGACTTGCTGTCCATTTGGCTTCATGGAATAAAGTAAGCTGAAAAACGCCTCAAAGGTGTCCACTTCCCAGTTTTGCGCTGCTCTACTAAATGTGACGTTCCACTGAACTTGGTCCCCTGTTAGAAGCATAAGGTCCTCTATTGAAGCTTCCTGGTTGCATGCCAATTGAAAAATAGCTGGAAATGTATCCTATAGGGCCTCATTCCCACACTATATGTCCTTCCAAAACTTAATGCGAGAACCCCTCCCCAACATAAATTTAGAAAGGCTACTAAAATCCCCCCACCCCTTCCTAATGTGTTTCCAAACTCCCACACCTCTAGGCCCGTACACCTCTTCAATACACCATCCCCCCCACATGCTTCCATATTTATAGTCAATCACCAGCTTCCATAAGGCTTCTGTCTCGTTATTATACCTCCATAACCACTTCCCAAGCAGGGCCCGATTGAAAATTCTCAGGTTTTTGATACCCAAACCACCAGACGAGATTGGTGTACACACCTTATCCCAGCTGACTAGGTGAAATTTGAATTCATCCCCTAGCCCAAACAAAGATAAAAAGTATGTAGGTAGGTTAGAAAGGATAATCTTGATAAGAGTCAAACGGCCACCTTTCGACAAGTACAATCTTTTCCACCCTGCCAATTTCCGTCCTATCTTCTCTATGACTGAATCCCATATGGATGAGACCCTTGCTGCAGCCCCCAACGGCAATCCTAGATAGGTAATCGGAAGAGAGGCTACCTTGCACCCAAGAATAATAGCTAGCTGCCTAGTGTTACTCACGTTCCCCACTGGCACTACCTCTGACTTGTCAAAGTTCACCTTCAAGCCTAACGCTGCTTCAAAGCATAGTAACAAAGCCTTCAAAGCCCTCAACTGGTTTTGATCCGCCTCACAGAATATGAGTGTATCATCTGCAAAAAGTAAATGAGACAAAGTAATAATACCCCTACTGGGATCACCAATCGTAAATCCGGTCACAAACCCGTGCATCACCGCCGCCGATGTCATCCTACTCAAGGCCTCCATAATAATAACAAAGAGAAGTGGGGACAAAGGATCTCCTTACCTTAGACCTCGAGAGCTACGAAAGAAACCGGTAGGGCAGCCATTAATCAATACTGAGTATCTGGCTGTGGATATGCACCACCTAATCCAATTACGCCACCTAGGCCCGAAGCCACACCTCCCCAACATATACAAGAGAATGACCTGTAGATGATACTCTATTGTTCAGTGAGAATGACCTGAATCATCTTCAGTATGTGCGAGCTCTAATTTTATGCTTTGAAGTAGTCCCCAGATTGAAGATTAATTCAGTTAAGTTGGAACTAGTTCTAGTGGGTCAGGTTGCCAATGTAGACAGCTTGGAGGGAAAATTTGATTTGCAAGGTGTCACCCTTCTGTGGAAGTCCGTTATATATGCACAAGTTGGGGAGGCTTGGGGTGGATGGTGCTCAAATGAGGTACGCGGTCCATATGGGGTACGTTTGTGGAAATAGAAAAGGTTGGGAGACTTTCTGGAGACATGCACATATTGTAATGGATGACGACACTTGTTTCAGATTTTGGTATAACAAATGGTGTGGTGAATGAAGCCTCCAAGACACTTTCCCTGCCATATTTGAGCTTGCACGAGCAAAGGATGCAACGACAGCGGACCTCTTGGACTTTTCTAGTGGCTCCCCTCAATGGAATGTTGATTTACTAGGGCAGCCCAAGACTGGGAGTTGGAGGCTATCACAAAGTTCTATGCAATATTGTATTCCATAAGCATGACTGACGGTACCATAGATAAGATGATATGGAGCCCTTCCAAGAAAGGTAAATTCACTGTCAGATCATTTCACAAAGTTTTAACGAGCCCAGGCATGCCCATATTCCCATGGAAGAGTATTTGGCAAACAAAAGCTCCTACAAAAGCAGTTCTTTTTTTTTTTTTTTGACAGCAACATTGGACAAAATTCTCACCATAGATAATTTAAGGAAACGTCGGGTAATGGTGTTGGATTGTTGTTGCATGTATAAGAAGAATGGTGAATCAGTAGATCATTTGCTTCTACATTGCGAGGTGGTTAGGACCATGTGGGATGATTTTTTTGCAAGAATTGGATTATCATGGGTCATGCCTCTTAGAATGGTGGATTTTCTAGCAAGCTGGAGAGGCCTCCAAGGTAATTCACAAGTTGCAACAATTTGGAAAATGGTTCCTATATGTATGTGTTGGTGTATTTGGAGGGAGCGAAATGATAGAATCTTCGAAAACCACGAGAGAACAATGGAGGAGCTGAAAGTTTTCTTCTTTAAAACATTGTTCTTATAGGTGGGGGCCATTGTTTGTAACAAACTAAATGTCCATGACTTTTTACTGTCAGTTGTAAACTCTAGTTAGGTACTTCTCCTGTATACTCCCTGTGTACTTGGACTTTGCCTATTTTTATGAATAAAACTTCTTGATTACCGATCGAAAAAAAAAAAGGTGTCATCCTTACCAATGAAGTATATGGTCTTCCATTAGGAGCCACCTTTACGACAAAAGCAGTTTGGGATGAGATTATTGAAAAGATTAAGAGGTGGTTGGCCAGATGAAAAGGGGATGCATTTATCCCAATTCCCAAGGGGGTACGATCACTTTGAATAAGAGCACTCTTTCTAACCTACCCACATATTTCATGTCACTTTTTCTGCTTCATTCTATCCTTGCTTTGCGCACTGAGAAGATACAAAGAGATTTCCTCTGGGGTAATTTAGCAGAAGAGGTGAGATTTCATTTCGTAAGTTGGGACAAGATTTGTCCTCCAATTTCTGAGGGAAGGTTGGGGATCCGTAATCTGCAATTATTCAACGAGGAAACTTTTGGGAAGTGGCTTTGACATTATCAAAATAAAATAGGAGACTCTGTGGAGAGTAGTAGTAGATTCCAATTACGAATGCTTGTAGGGTAGGTGGACTCCGAAAGAATGTTCCTCTGGATCAAGATCTAGATATCCGGAGAAGCCTGGATCCAGGAATATATCCAGATGCAGATATCCAGCTCCAGGTATAAATCCAGATTCGGAAATGTATTTAGATCCGGGCGGATTTGTGGATATCCACCCAGATACCCGGGTTTTTATTTCTGAAAAAATACCGGTTTTTTAAAAATTTGAAAAACAAAAATAGAAATGCAAACATAAACTATAATATCAGAAAAAATTAAATGTAAACAGAATTGTCTCTAGCTCAATCATTATCACTTAGCTTTACTCTCCCAGATCTTCAACCTTTGTCAAAATGTTCACAAATATGCTGCTTGTTTATATTACAGCTTATGAATCTTTCCTAATTTTCTTAATAATCAACTTGCACAGATGAATTCATTCATCCATTCAGTTTACACTTCACTACAGAATTCCCATTTCCGTTTCTCTCTGTTTTTCTCACTTCCCAAACAACAATCAAGAATCTTGATTTCTTCAGTATAATCAGACACAAACCTGAGCATTCACAATGATTATCTTTTCAATTGGTAGTGCAGCTCAGGTACTTGCAAGAAGATCCATTGGCTGCTTAATTATGGCTATGACAGTATTGCTTAGGATGGAAGGATAGAGAACTACAGATAATACAACTACCAGCATGCATTTTCATATAATTCGCCTTTCACTCTTGTAAATGTTAAACCTCAAGGGTCATCTTCAATTAATACAGATTTATTAATTAATTATTTTTAAATTTTGTATTTTCTTAAAAAGACGACAGGTAATATTTTTAAAGAAATGGATAGCGGGTATTACCCGCTATCCGTTGACGGATCCGCTATCAGCCCGGGTGTAGGGCAGAAATCTGGATACACCCGGATGGATACCGGATCCGGTTTTCCGTTTCTAGAAAGCGGGCCGGAGACCTGGCCTGGACATCCAAATTTCCAGGTTTCCGGTCTGCATGCACACCACTAAGGTGGAGTACAAATGAAGTCCATTGACTGGATTGCTGGATTGGGGTAGGCCTATGGAAGAAGAGTTTTTCTACTCATCACCCTACACCACACACCTGCTAAGGGAAAAAATATAAAAAGATAAAAAAATAAAAGTAGGTGTGTGGTGTGTGGTGTATGGTGTATGGATGATGAGTAGAGTTTTTCATGGAAGAATATTAGAAGAGGTTGTGGGAAGTTTCCTAACCATATCAAATGTGAGGTGGGAGATGGATCCAGAATTAGATTCTAGTTTGATCTACGGTGTGGAGATAGGATTCTTAAAGAAATCTTCCTGGTGATGTATGGTGTTGCTAGTGTTAAGAATGCTTTGATGACAGACAACTTGGAGATGCTGAGTAATGTCATTCAGTGGAATAATAGCTTCATCAAAGTGGCACAAAACTGGGAGGTTGATGCCTTAAGTGAGTTCTTTAATATGCTATACTCCAGTAGGCTTAGTGGAGGAGAAGAAGATGATAAGACTTTTTGGGCTCTGTCCAAGAGAGGGCTTTTCAGTGTCTGTTCTTTATATAATGTATAATCGGCCCTAATGTCAACAATCAACTAACATGGAATAGCATTTAGCGGACTAAGGTTCCATTAAGAGCAGCTGTTTTTACTTGGACAGAAACGCATGGGAAGATTCTCACAACAAACATAATAAAGAAAGATATGCGGTTGTAATTGACTAGTGTTGCATGTGTAAGGGTAGTGGTGAGTCCGTTGACCATCTCTTGCTTCATTGCAATGTTGCAAGAGCACTATGAAATGACTTCTTCAGGCAGGTCAGATTGGTTTAAGTCATGCCTAGAAGTATTGATGAGCTTTTCTATTCTTGGATAAGACTAGGTGGCCGCCCAAAAATAGTAGCAATATGAAAGATGGTCCCTATTTGCTTCATTTGGCGTGTTTGGAATGGGAGAAATAATAGGACCTTCGAGGAATATGATCGGCCGATAGAGGAACTCAAGATAGGTGTCTCTTGTATATCTCCTGTGTCCTAGAGTTGCGCCTCTTGTGCTTATCAATAAAGAATTATTACTTAAAAAATAAAATAGGAATAGTGCATCCAAGGATGGAAGAGTGATGAAGTGGAAACTAGAATACTGTAAGATCATAATAAACACAGCTAGTGGTTTGATCCTAAAACAGTGAGTATAATAGAATCAGCAACTCCTTTTCTGTGTACCTTCGAAGTAAGTGTTGAACCAGTTATACTGATGAAGTTGGCCCCTGCTTCTGTGGCAAGAGCCTTGGCGAGAAGGGTTTTCCCAGTTCCAGGAGGCCCAAAAAGCAATATTCCTTTGCAAGGCTGACAAAAGCGTCCACAAATCAGACAATGAGAATGCAAACCACAAACCCAAACTAACCTTGACCAAAATGCATTACAAATGACGAAGTCATAAAAATAATACCCTCAACAGGTTTCCTTGAGAGAAAAGCTCTGGTCTCCTCATTGGAAGAATGACAAGTTCCTTCAGTGCCTTCTTTACATCTTCTAGAGCACCTATATCATCAAATTTGACACCAATTTCACCAGGTGGAACCACTGCAGAAATAAAGTTGCTTTCGTATTCATCCTTCACAATGTTCTGTTATAATTTGAGCGTTAGAGGTGTACATGATATACAAAGGCTTTAATATTTCAACTTCCATATTCAATGTAAATGATAAAACATGCCTTCAAACTTTGCAAGGGCTTTCGAGACAATTCTTCTTGCTCCTTCAACCTCAAAATTGCCATTTCAAGGCTTCACACACAAAAACAGCAATCAACTTCAAGGTTTTGTAAGAACTTATATTATCTTTAGCAATGAAAAGAAAGTCACCTTTCACGTGGAAGATGCAACCTTCCGCCTTTTACTGATGGAAGCTGACAGTGAGACAAGTAATGATTTTTAGCCCAGCCAACAACTTTCTCTGCTTCTGCAAGCAAAATCGATAATGATGATATTCAGATAAAACTACTCCTTGACAGCAATGACCATCCAGTATGTAAAATAAGCAAGCCTACATTCCCTACTTTTTGCTAGATAGAAATACACAAGACATAAAGATCTATTCTTTAAATTCCTTGTTTTATGCTTTTGAGGGCAAAGAGGGAGAGAATTGAAGGCCATCTCAAGTACTAATTTCATAAGATCTTGCATCCCAACTACTATTTCTTTCTTAGCGCATCCTAACAACTTGGAATCAGCTAATAGATCTTTCTCCCCAATTAACTCTACCAATGATGAGGACCACCTTCCTTCATTACACATGAGCAAGCCATTTTTTGACAACTTTTCCTCGCTGTAATTAAGATGGTGCTGCATCTAATTTTCATACTTACATTTATCTCTTAAATTATATTTTACTGTATTAGCACCAATACATCTAATAGTTTTACTTGAAGATTCTCATGAATTTTGAGAAAACTTTACTATTTGGCATCAACAATATGATATTTGCACAGGGAATATAACAATGAAAGTTTTTAACAAAGAAAAATTACAAATCGTTGTCATTCTAGTTTCTTACTTCTTTTTGTCAACATCACGCCATCTATATTTACATTCAATAGATCCATGCATGACAGCTCATGGTCCTCAAGAACCTACATTCACAACTTCAGCAGTCAGTCCCATTGGTCAAATAGGTTCAGTGACATAAAAAACTGTAGGCACTAAAAATTTAAACAACTCAGAATAGAAGATGTCATTGTCATAGTATATGTCCGTATACTTGGGCATTTTTGTCTCTCTTTTGATTAATAAAAATTTGTTTACGAATAAAAAAAAAAAGATGTCATTGTCATAGCAAGTACATATTTATCGGAAATACCAACTTTTGCTCAAAACAACTTTAGCTAGCCCCATACCCCATGCAACTCATTCAAACTGCTCCGTGTTATCACAATCCTCCTGTCTTCTTCAACCTGTTTATTGAATGTTCTAAGATTATCTTCCTCCTACAAAAATCAAGGATGATAATAATTATGAAAATCGCCAAAACTAATTTGTGGCTTGCAAGAACCAATTAGAATAAAAAGTTACAGCAATAAATGAATATATATCAAAGCACAAAAGAACCCAAATGGTGTGCTAAACAAACCCCTGCTCTCCTTCCCGGTAGACACTCAATGGACAAGCAATCCCAAAAGTTTGACTCTACTAAGAGGAAGCTCAACTCCATCAAGTGTCCCCCTACTCCTTACACATCAACAGTAACATAATGCAAAGAAAGACCAAAAAAAGCAAGCTACGAGTAACAAAACATCATTATAATACTTCACAAGCATATTACACTGGCTATTTCATTCTCTGGTATGTTCAAGAATAAGTCAAACATTTACCTTGGGCGGATATATGCAGAAAACATTATTGAAGAGCTTATATATTTCGTTCTCATCAGATCTCTTCGTTGCCTTAAGACCCTCAGTAAGATGCTTTAAAGGGAGAGGCTGGAAAGTAAAGGTAAGTCAAATTCAATATTACAACAATAATATGACAGGTACACATAACAACCACAAGAGTAATCAATAGTACCAATGATATAAGTGGTTCACAGAACATAATCAGAATTTCTAACATGTATTTTAAGAAGAAAGTGGTGTAAATAAGCCATCTATATAAAAGAAACATGGGTGTCAGTACACTGGAAAGTTACAAGTCAAACAGTTATAAGCTTTTTGTTACGTCAACATAATCTGCAGCCAACCAAGTACTCCACTTAATTCAGAACATACAGGCCAAGAGAATACGAGATCCTAAACCTGTCTCTCAGAATAAATGTCTATATGTAGTAGTGTACTCTTTGTTTTCCAAAACATTATCTTTTTCCCCTCCTCAACTAACACCCCATTTGCTATGTGTGCCACGAACTACCAATTTTAAGATTCTCAAACTGCCAAAAAATCACAACATACCAAA
This sequence comes from Juglans microcarpa x Juglans regia, assembly GCF_004785595.1. NCBI lineage: Eukaryota > Viridiplantae > Streptophyta > Magnoliopsida > Fagales > Juglandaceae > Juglans > Juglans microcarpa x Juglans regia. Next base: position 20,974,753 of record NC_054598.1, read on the forward strand.
ACTTTGCAACGTATGCCCTCTTTGAAATTTGATCAAGATAGTGGAAAAATAGGTGAAATGGAAACAATCTTGAAGGACGGATCTTATCAGGAGGGTGCCACTATTGGTAGTGTGGGATGACCCTTACCAAAAAAATATATATTTATAGGTTAGGAGTACAGTGTGTAATTTCACCTTTTTCAAACAACTGCCTATGCCTAACAAATAGTAACATATTTGGTCACATTTGGAGACAGGCTTTATCTTGGCAACCACCTACATTGCAAAGGCTCCCTCGTAATCTGTTCCATGTGTTTGAGTAAACCCTAAGCCACTATCCTGACCTTTTCCTCCTTTCTCCTATAAAGCTTGCCAGAAATGGGCAAAGAAAAGGAGCATGGACAATATAAAAAAAAAAAAAAAAAAAAACTGATCTGTATGAAGTAAGATTAGTTTTATTATAACTTCCAAAGAGACTGCTGAAAGGTAATAGCTTTCACTAGAATATATGCGCCACAAAGCATTTCATGCAATATGCCCACAAAGCATATCCCGACAGATGCCCAGGAGTGCACTTCCTAGTACTATCGAAACCATTGAACTTTTTAATAGAAGTGTAAAGCAAATACCACTGTAAGGTTAAAGACACATTCTTCAAATGTATTCTATATGGAAATTTGAGAAGCCTGCATGTGCACAAATTATTACAACAATTGAACCATTTAATGAACACTATAAAAGGGTCAGAAATCTGTGATAGTACAAGAAAAGTCGACAATCTATCTCTTTAAATAGTATGTATCCATTGCAAAGCCTTCTTAAGGATAGCAAGCATTACCAACTTAGCAAGGCGCCCAAGATTTGGGAGTATCATCGTCTGTCAAGAATCATGTAAAGAAAAAAATAAGAAAACATCGCCAACAAGTTATGAACAGGTTTAAAAAGACAAATAATGCCCTCAATATGCGCATTTGTAGATATATATATATATATATAAGTTGACAATTAACATTAAACTCATGAAGCTTACAAATTTATCCTTCTCCTTCAATCCCGATTCAACTATGTTCTGCCCACAGATCAGAACAACTGGACCTGATAATGAGTCAAACATTCCCTGCACCTTATGGACAAACTCCTTACGATTTGACTTGGGAACTGCTCTAGACAACCATTCAGAAGAGTCTGGAATATAGACAATGAGGGGTTGCATGGATCTCAAAACCTAAAAACAAATCAAAAGTGAACATCTGTTGTTTAGGAGGCATTGCCTGAAGCATCTTCACATTTGATAGAGTTTTTTGTTGTTTTATTGTTATTCACAACACATTAGAGATGTCCAGCATATATTGACAGTATACCTCGCACAAAGCCTCTATTGCGACAAAGCAATCTTCTATCTGCATGTCAAGATCATGCTCTATCTCCTTAACTGTTAGGTGAAAAAAATTCACTTCTTTAGGATGAAATGAGCATATACACAGGCTAAGATTGACACACATATCAGAAGGTTATCATCAACAAGGCATTGCAGCTGCTAAAACTTTTAAGAAAAAATTAAGCCAGTATTAGAAACCTCATTTTTGGGCCAATTAGTTCAACATTTTTTATATGAAGATAAAACTGAAAAAAAAGGTGCACTATCCAAGTACACATTGAGTATACATCAATCAAGGATTGGTGTTTATCTGCAATAGTTAATAAATCAATTGAGATCATATACGAAATAAAATTATAGCCAATTCTGTAACCTAATGTCATAATTAAAGCACCGTTGCAGTATAGATGTCAATCCCCATTACTGTTACATAATTATTATTGTTGTCGTTAATGTTGTTTTATGTTTATAGTATGACTAGAATCGAGCTGTAACCTATCGAGGATATCTAGATTGCCCACGAATTCACACTTATCAATACAAAGTAGCTAGGTCTACCATTCTGTCAAGCAATGGAGTGGTTAACCTCAAAACTTCACCCAAAAATATCTTTTTCGCCCCTGCTGGTTCGAAAAGCTCCAACTAGTGGGAAAAAAAGGGGTTAAAAAAAAGCCTGGCAGCTAAAGCTGAAGGAACATAAATAAGCAGCCATCCAATAGTACAACTTAATGAAAAAGAAAGCTTTCAGTTGCTCCATTGGACTGGTGTTGTCTACAAAGCTCCAATTGTTTCCCCTTCCATAACTACATTAAATAGATAGGGACAATTCTCCACAAGATCCAGCTGCAAAAAATATCATATTTTCCATTTCTGCATGCTAATTAACCTGCCACCTGCCTAGGCATCACCCAGTCTAGTCTAGCCCAAAGAGACCAAGAACTGAATACCACATAGTTCTAGCTATCACAACAGATGGTGTGATACCCCATATGATATGGATAAGAGTAGGTGGTGTATGGGATCCCACATTGCTTGGGAATGAGAAGTTCTTGCTCTTTATAAGGTTCCAATGGGGCTCCAATTGTATCATTGACTAGTCTTTTCAGAGTATAGGTCATGTGGTTTGGGCCTTTCATTGGGGCGTTACAAATAGTATCAGAGACAGGTTCAACCAGAAATGTGAGACTTGAGTCATGCCACTTACAATAGATAGGCCAGACAGTCGGGAATTTAAGGGGGGTAGATTGTGATATCCCATATGATATGGATAAGGGTAGGTGGTGTATGGGATCCCACATTGCTTGGAAATGAGAAGTTATTGCTCTTTATAAGGTTCTAATGGGACTCCAATTGTATCAATGACTAGTCCTTTTAGAGTATAGGTCATGTGGTTTGGGCCTTCCATTGGGGCGTTACAGATAGGGAAGACAACATGCGCAGGGCCATGTCCAAGAGGGGTGTTTGAAGTCAAGTTGTTCTATTGTGCATTGATCCCTTGTGATAGTACTGCCTTTCCATGGAAGCCCATCTGGCCGAGTGAAGCCCCTCAAAAGTGACTTTCCGCATTTGGATGATTGCACTAGGGAAGACCCTTACATTGAAAAACCTACGGAGGATATATGTCATGCTAATGAAGTGGAGTTGTGTAGAGGGATGGGTAGACTATGAATTACTTGTTACTATAAATCATATACATCTTGTGTACCTAGGCTATGCCTCATTTACAAATGAATAAAGGTTTTTTATTACCTATAAAAAAAAGCAATAAATCAAGCATAAAATTAGTTAAAGAGATTCAACTCCCAATTATGTGCCACTCTGATAAAGTAAACTTCCCATTAAGAGGATCGACTTCAAAATTTTGAATCTGTAAATGATCAAGTGTGGATGCATCCTTGGCCCGAGCAATGCAGAATACATTCAAAAATTCCCTTTAAGAGGCTACTCTATACACAACACATCATGCCAAAACTTTATCTTGGACCAATTGCCCACCACATATCTGGTATATCGTGAGAACTCCCCCAACCCCTTTTGATGTTGTTCCATAATCCAATTCCATAACACCCAATCCCACTTTGTGAAAAGGAATGACACACATATAGTGGATAAGTTATAAAGGAAGTCATGGGAGGTACGTCTCACATTCACAACTTACTAGGTGAAACTGGGCTTTATAAGTGAGGTCATGGAAGGTCCAAATTGATTAGTCTTTTTGGGATACGGTATCAAAACCACCTAATAAGGGCAGCCATTGGATACTAGAGGCTAGAGCACCATATATATGGCCTTGACAAGGGTGTCAAGAATTTGAGAGGGGGCATTTAGGGTTATCCAATGATATGGTCCCAACCAGACAGGCCAGTTCTTAACAGGCTCAATTTGGTTCTTTATCCTATTTTTTTCAAAATTGACTAGACCAGTTCAGTCCTCAGTGCACTGAGACCGAACAGAATTGATCCTAAGGCAAAAGCCCAGCCCCACGTCTAGAAAGTATCAACCCATCCTAGGTATATAGTGCAACCCTCCTGTTATGAAATATAGGCTCATCCTAGATATGTGTGATTATATAAGCTCCAAGCCCATAAAAATCTTTGTTTAGCCCAGGGCCACCATATCCACATAAATAAATAATAAAATAATAATAGTAATAATTCCTGTCATTAAAAGATGGGATTGTCGTTGACTGTTTGTTCCAAAGAAGGGATAAACTCCATCCACATTGAACTGAGATAAATTCCAGCCAGAGAGAAATAATTTTTTTTTACAAGTAATCAGGAAAGGTACCATCTATCCAATAAATCGAAGGTTTTGAAGGCTCTTCTTTGAGTTTCTCCTCCTCTTCATTAGAGTTCTTTTCACAAATATCCAAAACGACAGCAACGCGATCACCATTCACCTCATATACCTCCCCACGTTGACCATTTGATAAAGGCCTGCAATCATGCCAGACTTTGATTAGTGACTGTAAGATAGTACTATTATGAATGTACAAAAATAACGCAACCACAATCTAACTTCAAGTATTTATCTGTTATGCTGATTTGCAAATCTTCAGGTTCCAACTAGTAACATTTTTTTGTTTTGATAAGTAACCAATTCTATTAATAAGAATAGGCACAGCCCAAGTACAAGATGGTATATAAGAGGTAACACCTATCTAGGAGGAAGAAATTGAAACAAGAAAATCATGAAAATCAAGGCCCTTGAAATCAACAACTTTGGCCCACAAAAACAAAGTTCTAACGAAAAATAATCTAAGCTCCTCTAATGAGTGCTCATCGTCCTCAAATGTCCATTCATTACACTTTTGCCATACGCACCACAGAATACAAATAGGTACCATCTTCCACATAGCTGTAACTTGTGGAATACCGCCTAGATTTGTCGAACTAGCCAAAAGCTCAACCACTGTGGTAGGCATAACCCCGGCTAGCTCTAACCGTCTAAATACATCTTCCTATAATGCTCTATCAACCTCGCAATGCGGTAGAAGATGAACCACAGTCTCGCCATTGTTTTGCACATATAGCATCAATCCACTATAATCAGCCTGCATTTCTGTAAGTTATCCATCGTCAAAATCTTACCCAAAGAAGCTGTCGAGCAAAGAATGCTGCTTTGGGAGGCACTTTTTTCTCCAAATCCTTCTCCATGGAAAGTGATTGTTCGGCAATTGTGTGAGAGACTTATAGAAAGAGCGAACCAAGAATATACCTTTACATGCAGGTACCCACCACAATGTGTCAGATCTTTGAGGGCTCAGTTTTATGGAGTACAAGAGTCTAAAGAAATCCTCAAAGTTGTCAACTTCCCAATCTTGGACCGCCCTAGTAAAGCTCACGTTCCATTGGACTAGGTCACAAGATAACTCCATGAGTTCACCCACTGAAGCTTCTTTCTCACCTACAATCCTGAAGACTGAATGAAATGAGTCCTTGAGGGTTTTATCTCCACACCATAAGTCATACCAGAATTTTATTATTGAGCCACCTTCCAGCACAAGTCTAGTGTGACAAGCAAAAACCCCCCACCCTCGTCTAATATGCCTCCAAACTCCCACTCCATACGCCCCTTGTACCTCCCTAGTGCTCCACCTCCCCCGCATACCTCCATACTTGCAGTCAATCACCGACTTCCATAAAACTTCTGGTTCCTTATTGTATCACCACAACCATTTCCCAAGAAGGGCCCGATTAAAAACCCTCAGGTTTCTAATACCCAACCCACCAGAAGAGATTGGGGAGTATCCTACTTAACTAGGTGGAATTTGAATTCATCCCCTAGACCACTTCAAAAGAAATTATGATGAAGTTTCTCAATACAGGTCACCACACTTGTTGGAATTGGGAATAAAGATAAAAAAAATAAAGTTGGTAAATTTCACAGGGTGCTCTTGATTAAGGTGGTCCTGCCACCTTTCTACAAGTACAATCTCTTCCAAACCTTACATTCAAGAGTGTTAGCCAGCTACTAGATGTTGTGAACGTTACCAACTAGAACCAATTCTGACTTGGCTACATTCACTTTCAACCCGGATACAGCCTCAAAACAAAGTAGAAGCCCCCTCAATGCCCAAATCTAGCTTTGTTCTACCTCACAAAATATTAGAGTATCATCTACAAACAATAAGTGAGAAATGTTAAGAGTATCACCGACCAAAAAACCAGCCACAAAACCATTGCTAACCAAGGCTGAGATCATTCTACTAAGTGCCTCCATGACAATGACAAACAAGAGTGGGGACAAAGGATCCCCTTGTCTAAAACCACGAGAGCTATTGAAAAAACCCACCAAATCGTCATTCACCAAAATTGAGAACTTCGTCGTTGATATGCACCACCTGATCCATGAGCACCATATCTCCCCAAAGTCACACCTCTCAAGCAAGTAAAGTAGGAAATCCCAATTGGCATGATCATAGGCCTTCTCCATATCCAACTTACATAAGATACCCCAGTTGCCAGATTTTAATCTACTATCTAGGCATTCGTTGGTGATGAGAATTGAGTCCAAAATTTGTCTACCCCTTACAAATACATTTTAGGGTTTCCTAATGATCCGCCCCAAAACCTCCCCAAGGTGATTTGCAAGTACCTTGGAAATAATCATGTACACTCCATTCACAAGACTAATGGGCATATAGTCCTTCACCTCCAATGCCCCAATCTTCTTGGGAATAAGCGCAATAAAAGTGGCGTTGAGGCTTTTCTCAAATTTTTCAACTGAATAAAATTCATGGAACACCTTTATTAGGTCCTCCTTCACCACATCCCAACATGATAGAAAAAATCCCATAGAAAATCCATCTAGATAAATGCTTTGTCTTTGATCATCCTCCTCACAACACCATGAACCTTTGTCTCCTCGAGGGGCCTCTCTACCCAAGAAACATGTTGCTGCTCGATGGACTCAAACGCTAGTCCATCAAGCTTGGGCCTCCACCCCACCTGTTCGGTAAGCAAATGTTCAAAGAAACAGCAATATGCTCTTGAATCAGACGGGCCTTCGTGCGAATAGCGCCATCTATGTTTAGCATCTCAATGGTATTAGTTCTCCTATGGGAATTGGTCACTCTGAAAAAACTTTGTGCTTCTATCTCCTTCTTTTAACGACAATACTCGTATTCTTGGCGCCAAGAGACCTCCTCCAATAAGGTAACCCTCTCTAATTCTGAAATTAACTCAATCTTCCGAGAGAATTCTTCCATAGAAAGAACCCAACCCTTCTGTACCCTCTCTAACTCTTGTAGCTCCGCCAACACGGACTTCTTAAGTTCGCCTATATCACTAAAAGATTGGGCATTCCAAAGCTTTCAGTTTGCCCGCAAAAATGAAACTAGGGGTGCCATGAATCTGGTATGAGGACCACCATTGCCTGACCCTCTTGACAAAACCTTATGTTTTTAGCCACAAATTTTCAAATTTAAAATACTGAGCCCCTCCTTGAATACCACCACAATCCAACAAGATAGGGAAATGATCAGAACAGAGGCGAGAAAGTTTGTTTTGACATAGCTCCGGATAGTGCATTTCCCACTCCAAGGAGACTAAGAATTTGTCCAATCGAGACCGCGTTTGGTTGTTAGACCATGTGTATGTTCCACCCATAAGAGGAATATCCACCAATACCAAATCAAAAATACACTCCGAAAATTCCATCATTGTTGGCCGCAACCTACTTTCTCTCAATCGTTCACTTGCGAATCTTATAACATTAAAGTTGCCACCACTACACCATGGTAGGTCCCACCAACTATGAACTCCAGCTAAAACATCCCATAACAATCTTCTATCGCTGTCCAAGTTCAGCCCATAGATACCAGCAACAGCCCACATGAAATTATCTTCTACACTCTTAAAGGAGCATGCCACTATGTACTCCCTGAGGTACTCCTCCATTTTCTCTACCACCCTTTTGTCCCACATAACGAATACTCCTCCTAAAGCCCCAACTGATGCAAGGAAAGCCCAATCCACATATAAACAGCTCCATAAGCTTCGAACAATACTTCTTGAAATGACTTTCAACTTAGTTTCCTACAAGCACACAAAGCAAGCTTTTTATCCGAAGTTGCTTATTACTTATTAGCCCCATTAATCCCTTGGACATTCCAAGATACAATCTTGGGCTTCATAAAGAAAGTAACGGCCCCCTCCCTTTGGATCTCTCTGCTTGAGCTGCCCTCGTAGTTAATAAACCATGTTAATCTCTTTAACTCCCCCTGTTTTTTATCCTGATTTATTAATCTAATCGCGTCCAACTTCGATGGCAATAAGCAAAGCGATAAATTGCTCCTCAAAACACTCATATTCAAGCCCCACACAGTGTTGGATTTCTAACAACTTATGTAAAACCCAATCAGAAGCACTAGGCTGACCCGGTAACAGATAGTTTAGGGGGTATGGGCTCCCCAACCATGTCAATCTTGCCCTTACTTGCCCACTACGACTCCACTGGCACCCTCATCTCCTCCTCAGCAAAGAGAGACATGCAATCCTCCTAAAAGAAGCCTTGCGTAGGCACTAGCATCTATGGAGGCCCTACATCAACACCCCCATCACTCCCAGCATCTATACACAGCACTCGGGCCCCATCCTCCTACTAAAAACCCTTCATCGGCGAGGATGTCACCTGAAAACCATTCATCGGCATTGTCTATCCATGTTGTGCAGGAGATCTGACACTCGGCGGTGAGGGAACGTCGGAAACCATTTCTAGTTCAGTTGTCGTTGCCTCCTCCACCATCTGCTTCACCATCGGAGCCTCTGTCAAGCGTTCCTCGGCCAATCGCAAGTCTATCGGAGCCTTCTCCGGCGAGGTTGCCTAGTTCCCGCCGGTGGAAGGCCCTACATCACCACCCCCTTTGCTTCTCCACAAGGGATGGGTCCCGATCTATTCCTTGCCTCTGTTTTGCTCCATGGGCTAAGGCCCAAGGGAGCGGCCCATTCTTTGCCAAGCCTTCAACTGTCCGTCAGCTTTCAAAGGCCCTAATGAGCCACTTGCCTCCAAGCCCATTTGATTAACACTTGACTGATTAGGACCATTTGCCTCCAAGCCCAGGCCCATGCCATAATTTCCCTCAACGCACCGTATTAATGAGTCCACTTTCTCCTGCAGTGCCATCAGATGTGATTTCACAACCAAGAGTGTTATGTGCACACCATCCTCTGCTAGACCGACATTGAACCTGCCACCACCTCCTTTCCACAGAGTACTTGTTATACCAGCTATGAGGAAGTTTTCTAGTCCCATAGTCATTGTTGTGTCTTACAGTGCCTCCTCTCTAAGCTGCCACAACACCCATTTATCCACCCTTGTTCCACTCATGAGACTGCACCGGCACCATTGTCTACACCAAGGCCTCCCTGTATGATCAAGTTTGTTGTTGATTCACCACCTCCAACAGCCTAAAAAATAGCCCACCTTTGTGCCGACTCCTATTTCCTCCCTCTTCTGCAAACTCCCACAGCTCCTCTGTGTGGCGCCCCCAATCCCCCTTATAAAAATACACAGGGATCGAGACGCCAGGATGGTGACAACACGGTCACACATCCCAACGAAGTGCCAGTGTGTGTAAATGCAACAGTGTTCAAATAAAATAACGCAGCGGATAGTCAACTAAGTACCAGAATTTAATTACAATCAAACATCAGTAAAGATTTAAATAGCAGTTATACAGTCATCCCTGAAAATATTTTACATTAGTTCTAAATGTACAAACGAGTGATCCTAGATCACTCCTCAGGCGGAGCCGTCTCCTCCGGCTCGCCCTCCTCCTCCTCAGCATCAAAATCTGCGACACCACAAAATGGTCTCGCAGGTAAGTATAACCCAAACAACAATATAATACAAAATGTATTAAATGCAACTAACATGCATGCACATGAAAACATGCATTTTCCACAAAACATCATTTTCCCGAAAATGATAAATTTCCAACACATACCAAAATCCCATTTTGGTCCAAATTATCCGTAAATCATTTTCCCAGAAAATGATTTACCCAAAAATCAACTCGCACTATTTTCCCAGAAAATAGTGCATTAATCCCAAATGCACCATGCATTATTTCCATATGCACCATGGTCTCCCCTATGGACCATCCGCACGTCCTGGCTTCGCAGCGGTGCTCAGTTCCGCGCTCAGCGCGTACGTGGCCAAGCACTCACACTACGCAACGAGCGATGCCCAGTTCCGCGCCCAGCGCGTACGTGGCCAGACATCCTCTAGTCCCCGCCAGCAGAAGGACCACGGAGTCGGCACGAGACCATCTCGTCCGATCCCATTGTCGCCCGGCGACAACCCAGGGGACGTTACTCAGTATATTCCGCTCCCGAGTAACCAGAGGAGCTCCACCGAGTTAATGCCCCATCTCGGCTTGGGGTCGTGATACACACGCACCAAAAATATTATCACATAAAATCATAGCTTTTCAAATCACATGAACATGAATGCAATACACGAAAACCCAGTTTTCTTTTACAAACATGATCATGCATGAAATAATGAAATGAACATGTACCAACACAATATCTAACATCCATCAATGAACAATACCAACAAATCCAACCAACCCATCAACAACCAATATCCAATTCAACCAAACAACTCCAATCACAAATCCATCCGACCCCCGAACTCCTCGGACTCAGTCCGGCATGCCAAAAATACAGTGAAATGGGTTAGTGCAAAAATACATTTAAATTACGAAAGTTCTTTGGAGAAATACTTACAGTGCAATATAATAATTTTCCGAGAATTGCGAAGTTGAAAAAAGCGACGTTTGAGCAACACCACAGTGTAAAATACACTGTGGCCGTGGGTCACAATTACCAACTTTCCAACGAGGACAAACGAAGACCCAAGATTGATAGGGTAGGGCCTAGGGAGGTCGGTGAAGCTAGTGGTGGTGGTGGTTTGCCGTGGGTGGCGGCGCAAGGGGCGGTTTTAAGCCCGAAAAGTGCAAATCGGAGATGGACTTGGTGGGGCTTCACCGGTGACGGATCGGAGCTGGGGTTGGGTCCAATGGGTTGCCAAGAGGCCGGGGATGAAGTGGTAGGAAGATGGTGGCCGGAGGTGGCGCGACGGCGGCGCAATGGAGGAAAACGTGCCGCGGCGTCGTGGGTTTCGTGGGCTTCGTGGAGGCTAACGGCGGCACGAACGGCGGTGATACTGGTGGGGTAGGACGGCCGGCGGCTGGGGAGTCTAATGGGCTGGGCGGTGACGACCACCGCCGGCGGACGGCGGCGCTGGGAGTAGACAAGGGAAACGGGCGGAGGAGAGGGGAGGAGAGAGAGGAATCGCGCGGGAGAGGAAGGAATAAGGAGAAAAGAAAAAAAGAAAAAAAAGAGGAAAAGAAAAAGGAGAGGAAAGAAAAAGAGGGAAAAAGAAATGAGGTCCAATCCTCATAACTTGGGTCACAAAAATGATCCAACGGAAACGATTTTAAAACCACAAGTTAAATAAAATAATTTAAACGTAATGGTAAAGTCAAATTGAAATAATTAAATCCCACGGTAATTAATTTAAATATTAAAAGCAATTTAAATGCACAACAATAAATAAATATTAAGAAAGCACATAAAAATTAATTTTCACCAAATAAAAATCATAGAAATAAACTCACAAAAATCCAACCAATTTAAAATAAGAGAAATTATTTTAATTACATAAAAATAATTCCTTCAGTAAAAATACACTAAAATACGGGGTGTTACATCCTCCCCCCTTAAAAAAAAATTTCGTCCACGAAATTGGCAAGGTCCACATTAAGACTAAGACAGGAATAAGATTCAACTAAGAGCAGACTAAGAACATACCGCCAAAATAGTCCGGCAAGGCCACTCTATAAGCAACAAGCGCAACCTTCTCTACGATCAGAAAATGGCCAACACATCTTGGACATCAACAATCGCCCAAATTGAGTTCTTCCCACTAGGAGTCCTCGGCAACCCTACCACAAAATCCATAGAAATATCATCCCACTTCCACTCTGGAATAGGGAGAGGTTGAAGTCTACCTTGATGCTCAACCTTAACTAGACGGCACGTGGCACATTCCTCAATGAGCATGGCACTATCCATCATACTCATTTTAGTCCCCCAATGACACATCACGACCAGTATTCCTAGAGTGACTGCTATCCAAAAATCTCATTTCCTCGAGAACCTTAATACAACATCCAATAAATTCCAATGATCAAAAGCCCTTACAATAATATGTGCCAACTGCAATCAACTCCTATGCTCCAACTTCTAAACCTTTATTGAATTCTACTATTGGAAACCTAATAGCCACTTCCAATGTTAACCATCAATAACAAATTGCACAACCAAATGATTAATCTCCAATTACAAATATCTTCTCAAAATTCAAGTCACCGTTAATTCTTCAAATCAGCACAACTTGAATTCCTGACTACAACAAAAATACCACGCTTCTGCTGCGCACTCTGATTCGCCACATGCATAAAACATTACGTTCTCATGAAACTAACACCATCGAGTACAAGGTGGCTCCACCCTACTAACCAAAACCCTTATCACAATTTGGTAGAAAAACACTCTCTCTCCCAAAACCACGAGTTATAACTCAAATTCCTCAATTAACTTCTGCTGCCTTGATCAAAATCGAATTCAAAAAAAAAAAAAAATACAACCATGATCAAAGACAGAAACCCAATATCAAATAACCTCAGCATCCCAAATTGAAAATAACCAACCTCAACCCAAAATACACTCATCTCTTCTAAGATAAGAAACATACTTTAAAAGACTCAATTCCAACCTAGCGAATCAAAAAGAGTGCCTAGAGACTTCTACCTAACAACCTAAACCCGAAAGCTCACCAACTACATTCTAAACATCCTCTAATCTAACGGTGACTAAACTCACAGCGAACCACCATTGACTTCACCAAAACATTAACAAAACTTCCTTGGTAACTCGCCCACCTATTTCTACTCCAATAAGCTAGTATTAACACAACTAGTTCCTTCAATAGCACATCACTATTAAACCTCAGGGCAAACCATACTGATCAAATCTCCAATCTACCCAAAGCCATTGCAAAGCACCCAAGGACCCTAATGCTTTATTACCCCCACATACTTGATCATATTATCCACTGTTGATGCCTAAGCTTCAAATATCTTTTCATATACCATACGTGACATCCCATCAATCTCACTTCAAGTTAAATAACAATGTCCTTCATTCAACCAACTAGATGCTCAAACTCCAAAAGAAAGTATAACCTTAAAATTTAAATTCCTAGGTAACCTCGAGTCACAATTAATTCCTGAAGATAATCACAACAACTATTCCCAACCATGATTCAGTGAGTAACCCACTTCAATTGCACACTTCGATCAACTCCCCAAAAACTCCAAGCCAAAGTCTCTTGAATTACTACTATTGGGTTGACTCCTCTTCCTCACCAACCAAAACCACTTCTTTCAAACCAAATGAGACTAGGACCTATACTCTCCGAAATCCATAACCACTCACCACTACTATACATCAATCTTACGCACCCTTAGCCAAAACCAATAATCCTCCAAACGTGCAGGTGGTCATCATTACCATTTCCATCACTGAACCTATATCCTCGAAATCAATAAGAATCATTTCTTTAATCGTCACCATCTATTATCCTTAAAATTGATATGGATTAAATCCTCAACCTGACACTGTAACCTCAAGCTAAAAACAATTATTAACTGAACTAGATCAACATCCTCCATTTCCAAAGAAATTTTCCCCAAAAAAAAAAAATTTTCATATCAATAACTCAACTCAGATCCATCCTATTTTAATTCAGCCATTCAACTCTGCAATTCTAAAACCTTAACCCAAATATAAATCATTTCCTGAAATCCTCAAGATCGATGAACTCAAATCTAAAACATTCGCCTTATAAAACTTGTAAATTCTAAAAACCCCAAATGTTATCAAATTGCTTATCGAGGTCGGCAAGATCAAAAACTTCTAGTCTAAGTAATCTCTTAATTGCTTGTTGAACCTACCAGCTTAAATCCCATTAACTTATTTTCTAAAAAAAAAAACTATGGGGCCACAAACCTTAGATGAACATCTCATAAATCTAACATTGACATTCGTTGAACTTACAACCCCCTACCTCAAAGACTCATTACCTAAATTCTACGGAACCTAAATCCTCAATTATCCTAAGCAATTAAAAACTATTCCCCTCCTTAGCAACAACTTGAATACCTAATCCAAAGAGTTCTCCCAGATCCTGATATTCGAGCCTGGATATTAAAACAACCAATCACCAAGAGTTCAGGCCTACTATACCAATGTTTAAGCCTAACAATGGCCTTCTCAGTCGTACCATCTTCCTGTCATAACATAACCCTTAACCCACCTTTCAATTTCGAACAAAACAAAATAAAATAAAATTCCATAAATAAAATAACGTACGACAAAATGCATAAAACCAATGAAGTAGTTCACCATAAAATAAATATAACAATAAAATAATCCGCCATAAAATAAAACAATTAAATTAAAATGACATACAAATAAATAAATAAATAACAAAATTATTATACAATAAAATAAATAAACACCAAAATTATTATACATTAAAATAAATAAACAACAGAATTATTATACAATAAAATAAATAAAGCCGATAAAACCATACTCAACCAAAGGTAAACACTAATTAAAACAATAAAATCAAATAACGTCAATTAACATCAATTAACATAAAATAAAATAGTAATAAACTCATAATATAAAATAAATAACTTAACTTGCACCACTTAAACAAAAATTTTATTATTTTAAAATAATAAAAATAATTTTCTGGTACTATCCTAAGGGACATGTGGTTTTACCCAGAGCCGAACTGCTCTGATACCACCTGTGGCGCCCCCAATCCCCCTTATAAAAATACACAGGGATCGAGACGCCAGGATGGTGACAACACGGTCACACATCCCAACGAAGTGCCAGTGTGTGTAAATGCAACAGTGTTCAAATAAAATAACGCAGCGGATAGTCAACTAAGTACCAGAATTTAATTACAATCAAACATCAGTAAAGATTTAAATAGCAGTTATACAGTCATCCCTGAAAATATTTTACATTAGTTCTAAATGTACAAACGAGTGATCCTAGATCACTCCTCAGGCGGAGCCGTCTCCTCCGGCTCGCCCTCCTCCTCCTCAGCATCAAAATCTGCGACACCACAAAATGGTCTCGCAGGTAAGTATAACCCAAACAACAATATAATACAAAATGTATTAAATGCAACTAACATGCATGCACATGAAAACATGCATTTTCCACAAAACATCATTTTCCCGAAAATGATAAATTTCCAACACACACCAAAATCCCATTTTGGTCCAAATTATCCGTAAATCATTTTCCCAGAAAATGATTTACCCAAAAATCAACTCGCACTATTTTCCCAGAAAATAGTGCATTAATCCCAAATGCACCATGCATTATTTCCATATGCACCATGGTCTCCCCTATGGACCATCCGCACGTCCTGGCTTCGCAGCGGTGCTCAGTTCCGCGCCCAGCGCGTACGTGGCCAAGCACTCACACTACGCAACGAGCGATGCCCAGTTCCGCGCCCAGCGCGTACGTGGCCAGACATCCTCTAGTCCCCGCCAGCAGAAGGACCACGGAGTCGGCACGAGACCATCTCGTCCGATCCCATTGTCGCCCGGCGACAACCCAGGGGACGTTACTCAGTATATTCCGCTCCCGAGTAACCAGAGGAGCTCCACCGAGTTAATGCCCCATCTCGGCTTGGGGTCGTGATACACACGCACCAAAAATATTATCACATAAAATCATAGCTTTTCAAATCACATGAACATGAATGCAATACACGAAAACCCAGTTTTCTTTTACAAACATGATCATGCATGAAATAATGAAATGAACATGTACCAACACAATATCTAACATCCATCAATGAACAATACCAACAAATCCAACCAACCCATCAACAACCAATATCCAATTCAACCAAATCAACCAAACAACTCCAATCACAAATCCATCCGACCCCCGAACTCCTCGGACTCAGTCCGGCATGCCAAAAATACAGTGAAATGGGTTAGTGCAAAAATACATTTAAATTACGAAAGTTCTTTGGAGAAATACTTACAGTGCAATATAATAATTTTCCGAGAATTGCGAAGTTGAAAAAAGCGACGTTTGAGCAACACCACAGTGTAAAATACACTGTGGCCGTGGGTCACAATTACCAACTTTCCAACGAGGACAAACGAAGACCCAAGATTGATAGGGTAGGGCCTAGGGAGGTCGGTGAAGCTAGTGGTGGTGGTGGTTTGCCGTGGGTGGCGGCGCAAGGGGCGGTTTTAAGCCCGAAAAGTGCAAATCGGAGATGGACTTGGTGGGGCTTCACCGGTGACGGATCGGAGCTGGGGTTGGGTCCAATGGGTTGCCAAGAGGCCGGGGATGAAGTGGTAGGAAGATGGTGGCCGGAGGTGGCGCGACGGCGGCGCAATGGAGGAAAACGTGCCGCGGCGTCGTGGGTTTCGTGGGCTTCGTGGAGGCTAACGGCGGCACGAACGGCGGTGATACTGGTGGGGTAGGACGGCCGGCGGCTGGGGAGTCTAATGGGCTGGGCGGTGACGACCACCGCCGGCGGACGGCGGCGCTGGGAGTAGACAAGGGAAACGGGCGGAGGAGAGGGGAGGAGAGAGAGGAATCGCGCGGGAGAGGAAGGAATAAGGAGAAAAGAAAAAAAGAAAAAAAAGAGGAAAAGAAAAAGGAGAGGAAAGAAAAAGAGGGAAAAAGAAATGAGGTCCAATCCTCATAACTTGGGTCACAAAAATGATCCAACGGAAACGATTTTAAAACCACAAGTTAAATAAAATAATTTAAACGTAATGGTAAAGTCAAATTGAAATAATTAAATCCCACGGTAATTAATTTAAATATTAAAAGCAATTTAAATGCACAACAATAAATAAATATTAAGAAAGCACATAAAAATTAATTTTCACCAAATAAAAATCATAGAAATAAACTCACAAAAATCCAACCAATTTAAAATAAGAGAAATTATTTTAATTACATAAAAATAATTCCTTCAGTAAAAATACACTAAAATACGGGGTGTTACACTCTGTCATCCTCCTCCATCCCTAACCCTCCATCTCTTCTAGTATAAACATAAAACTACGTCTACCACCACCATTGTACTCCACTAAAGCCATGTAGTGACCGCGAGCATTTGAACACCTCTGCACAATGAAGCTTCTGTTCCCTTCCCTTGTTATGGTGTAAAAATCCTTTTTTCGCCCTTCAGGCAATTCTCCAGCATTTTGGCAAACCGTTGCACCATGGACATCCCCAGCCTCATCTCTTTCACTACCTTCCAGCTCCTCTCAATGATAAACATGGAGCTTCCATCCTTCGACAATGCAAACACTTTTGATTCTATCACTAAGGCTGCATTTGGATGTTGAGGTGATCTCAAATGATCTGAGTTGATCTGTGGATAGTGGGGATTTGTGGTCCCATTGAGATATGTTTGAATGTAAATAGGTTGAAATATGTGTTTGAATATATGAAGTAGGTTGAGATGAGTGTAACTTTTTTATGGAAGTTGAAAAAGTAGTGGGTCCCATTAATGATTAGTTTGAGTGGGTTGAGCTCACTTTGGCAACCAAACACAGCCTCAATGTTTTGGGAATCCCATAATCACTCTAATCTCACCCAAAACTCAACACTCAAGCCTTAATCTCGCCGTTAAAACCCACCATCCATCATTGAAATCTTGGTTGTACCCAACTAGTTACATGCTAACGAATAATCAACTACATGATTCAAGAAGCACCATAAAGATGATTCAGTGGGAAAATAAAAATGGTAAGATCTCTCAATTCACAAATCACTCATATCTCCTATGTATTATGACATATGTAGGATCGCCTCATTATCATCCGGCAACATGCATGAAAAGTCTATTGTTGCACATCAACAACTCCATGAGAATCATCCCCAATAAAAGCAATGCTAAATGCCGAGGATATACCTTCCCTTAACATGGTGCCATAATATTGAAGAGGCAGCCAGTGTAATAATGTGGTAACTAACATCCACTCCTTTTTCTAGGTTTTATGTATCCACAAACCCATAAATGAGTAGAATTTCTACAAAGCAATCAATATCAGATTCTGCTTCTCATAATATTAATTAGATTCTTAAAACAGAAATATGCAGTTTAGCTCTATGTTGGTTTCTATAATGGACTACAGAAATCTTAATGGACTACAGAAATCTTAAGAAAGTTTCTAGCTGCAACTTCAAGAATGCTTAGTTTGCTCACTTCTATTTTATTGGTGTTATTGCCCTGAAATTCAGCTAGCAAAACAGCTATTGCCAAAACCATTTACATGATTATACAATACAAACTGATTGAAGAGACTGAATAAATTAAGAACCCCTTTTTTTTCTCTTTGATAAGTTGAAAATAAGTTAGAGAAACTATAAGACCAATCTGAGATTAAAATCAGCAATAGAGGGAAGGGAAAAAAAAAGGAATTACTATGACTATTTTCGTCAGTAAAGTTTTTGACAATTAGTCGATGCGTTTTTTTATTAGTAGTTGATGAATTTTGGGCTCCAAGGAAGGCACTTCACTGAAAATAACCAAATCACAAGAACATATAACCATTCAATACCTTTTGTACACACATAGGATGAAAGTTAAAGCTTCTAGTACAATTGTAGCAAAATTCAACCTCAGTGGAACCACTGAACTTTTAATACATCTGTAACCGACAGAATTTCCACATCATGGGCTAAAGACCTTGGAAGAGACAAGGAACCAGCTTAGATCCTCAAAGATAAAAACCAACCATAGCAGTTTCAAGAAAATGCCAAGAAGAGGGGGGCATCCATGATTTTTTCTTCTATATATATAGAAAACTTACCAACCCACCTGCCACGAATACTTGTATAAGCATTTTTTGGACCATCAGAAGTTGGTATCTTCCCCAATATTATCCTGTGATGCATTATACACATAGATGTCAAGCGAGGGTGAAGTTAGAGTTCAGGGTGAAGAGATCATGCCAAAGGGTATCAAAAGATAGATCACGGATACAATCCTCCTACAAGCATGCTTATCATTTGTCACAATATTCAAGTCCGACCAATTAGTAAATAGCACTCTCTTATCTCCACATGTTTTGCAAAATTTCCTAAGATCTATGTGCAGCCAATTACATGTACCCCGAAAACAATTCTAAGCATCAAGAATATACTAACTGAGAAGTTTTTTCTCTTTCTGAATAGGTGTCCCTCTAGTATCCATCCTGAGTACTAGGATTGTGCATTTTTGGCAATAAAGCTTTACTAATTATAGAAAAAATTATTTCAGAACAAATAGAACAGCAGATAAACAGCCCAGACTAAATCATGAAAAACCCTTATAAAAGTTTTTAATAATGCACATAATGGCATTTAAATCAAGAAATATACAGCAGACAAGCTCAAAACTTTGTGGACTCACACAAGACTTGAGGCAATAAACTTTTGCAATAACATACAATATTCAACTATTTTTACATGATCAATAGGTTTCAGAAAGCAAACATGAAGTGTACTTCAGTGACAAAATAACTTATCTGTACAATATATAGAAGACACACCTAGTGTATTCTAAAGTGAAAGCTCACAATTTTAAGTTAGCATATTAAACCTTTTTTTTTTTCATAAGTAAGTTAGCATATTAAACCTTAAATGCACATAATGGAGAAAACACGGACAAGAATCAATTTATGACCTGTTATCCGATTCAATGCGTACAGAAGGCCCAGTGTATTTTACCCGATCACCTGGGAAAAGATGGAGGAACAAGAAAATGATTAGAACCAATTCTGAGAAGAGACCACATATTTCAAAAAATAAGTACAATTTTTTTATAGTTAATCAAGAAGTTCTATTTATAATAAAAGGCATAGCAAAGTACACAAGACGTACACGAGTCAAACCTAACTAGTTGAGGTCCCATTGTTACTCTCATTAATTTTATGTGTATTGGCAGATTTATCTAGAGGCTGTCCAGCTTGTTTTATGGTACATTTTTTTTTTTTTGATAAGTAAGAGATAAACTTTATTGATGTGAATGAAATAGGCATGTACCAAGTACACAGGAAGTATACAAAAGAACACCTAAATACATTCTAAGAACGATGAATTAAGGACAAGAATTCATGAATATCATCCCCGTTTAATACAATAGCGGAAAACCAAAGCAATAAAGAATGTAGAAAAAAATTCTTCAGCTCCACCATTGTTCGTTCCTTGTCTTCAAAACAGTGCACATTCCTTTCCGTCCAAATACACCACATGATACACGACGGAATCATCCTCCAAACTGCTGCCACTTGATGACTGCCTTGCGATTTTCTCTAACAACCCATCAAATCCACCACCCTCATAGGCATTACCCAAGCAACACCAACCCTTCAAAAGATCTCATCCCACAACCCCCTTGCTACGTCACAATGTAGTAAAAGATGATCTACCGATTCTCCATTCTTTTTACACATGTAACACCAATCCAACACTACACATCCTATCTTCCTCAAGTTGTCCGCAGTCAAGAATTTTATGGTACATTAGTGGGTTTTAGTCTTTTTTTATTGCTAAACAAGATTTTATTGATCAAAAGAATAAGCAAAAGCCCAAGTATACGGGACATATACAAGAGCAATGCCTAAGCTTGCTTAGTTTATAGATACAAGGAATTCATGAAACGAGAAGGCATGAAAATCAATTACAATCAACCAATGGAGCAAAGTATTGAAAAATAGATTTCTAAGCCCATCCATTAACCACACTTGATCTTCAAAACTTCTTTCATTCCTCTCCCCCCAAATACACCACCATAAACATATTGAAACCATCTTCCAAATTAAGGCGATCTGAGAGTTACCCTGAATGGCTTTCCAAGAAGCTAGGAGGTCCACTACCTGT
Source organism: Juglans microcarpa x Juglans regia (assembly GCF_004785595.1). NCBI lineage: Eukaryota > Viridiplantae > Streptophyta > Magnoliopsida > Fagales > Juglandaceae > Juglans > Juglans microcarpa x Juglans regia. Next base: position 20,995,621 of record NC_054598.1, read on the forward strand.
CTCGGCATCACCCACGCTAATCCCACCCGAGCAAAATCTTCATTCCACAATGTCCAAGCAATCTCACAATGAAGTAGTAGACGGTCAACCGACTATCACTCTTTTTGCACATACAACACCAATCCATGACTTGAAGTAGTGTTTGGAGGTCGGGCATGTCAACCCAAATCTACTCAACCCCATGTTGGAGCACCATGTTTGCATATGTATAAGAAGATACCATATGACATGGCAAAGAGCTACAATGTGTCATACTAGATACAATTTAGCCGAATAAATTAATTAATTTGGACCTTAAAGAAAATTAAAAGTTATACGTCAATTGTCTGTTCTCCACTCATTGAAAAATAAAATCTTCTTTTTTTATTAGCTCTGGGTGCCCAAAACAAAGTCTCTACTAACCCCGGGGGTGCACAAGCCCCCGACAGGAATTTCTCGCAAGTGCACCTCGGGTAATCCAAGTAAAAATTCCCCCAGTTTGATGGCCCCTAGAAATTATTTGCACCCAAGGGTTTGAACCTTAAAACCTAGAAGAAGCATGCCTGCAAGACCAAGTCTCTTACCACTTGAGCCAACCCTAGGGACTATTGAAGATTTGGGTATGTTTGGGGCATGGGATGAGACATAATTCTCATCTCATCTCATCATTATAATTTTCCCAAACTCCCACACAAAATATAATAAACAATTCAACTTTTTCAAATCTCAATTCAACTTTTTCAAATCTCAAAACAATAATAATATTTTAAAATAATATTTTAAACTTTCATCTAAAACCAAAAATTCTCAACTCACTCCCCAAACCTACCCAAAATCTTATCCAAACTAAGCCTAGTACTCTCCCTCTTTCCTTATAATTAATTTCCCTCTTTTCTTTTTTCTGAGCGGGTATTTACAAGTGGATGGAATAAGAGCAACAACAGCATATTAGATTTCAGCAGGTCAAGCCTAGGATACAAAAGGTTCCACTTTAAAGAGAGTTAAATTACCATGCTAGATGACAATTATAACAACCTGGCTTCATTTGGGTCTTAGTACCAAATCCCACATCCATGCTCAAAATGATGATTTGCACTCTCACAACACTCACCTTTAACATATCTCTGAATATATATTTATTATGTGTTAAATAACATAGAATTACCAACCACATATGTAACAAGCTATTAAAGAAAACCATACCCTCCATGTAAGAGGTAAAACACAAAGCAACACAGCAGTTTTTTATATAGGATAAAAAATATTAAGCCCAAAAAAGGTGTTCCCCCAGTACAAATAAAGTATACAAGAGATTCGCTTAACTTTTTTTTATTTTTTGACAAGTATAAGAGATTCACCAACTATGAAAAGAAAACATTTCTAGCATGAAGATCTTAGGTAGTTGAAATATATTACCTTTCTTTAGTGGGCGCCTAGATTTATCAGAACATTCAACAGTCTCGGACTTTGTGGACTCTGAGCAACTCTCAGATTCTCCAGAGACCCTCTGCCACAAATGTAATTCCAAAATGACAAGTAGATCATGGTATGTGGTCCATATAAATTAAAGTAAGACTCCATACATACTAGTACAAGTATTTCAAGACCACGAAAAAGAACACAAAAATGCTACCACTTGTAACAAAACAACATTTTTTATCGCTAAACAAAACTATATTGATTATAAGAACACGTAAGAGCCTTAGTAAACAACATAGAAAAGAATATATAAGATCATTGCCTTGAACTAACTGGCTGAGGCATTAACAGCGCACATGAAATGTCTATTTGCACTAAAGATATATCATAGCAATATCATGCCATTAATCCTTCTTCTTAGTTTACACAGCATCACAAATTTCTTCTTTTTTTTTTTTTATAAGTACAAATTTCTTCATTTTATCACTTCTTTTTTAAAGGATAAAAAAGGCAAACCAAATAGTTATGAATCAAACATTCACTACAAACTTGACTCGTGATCCTTTTTTCTTCTAAAAACAACGAATTGCTGCCGACACTCAAAATCAGCTCACCAAATCCACCACTTACAAAATCTTCCATTCTCTTTTCAGCTCTTAAAACCTTAGAAAGGGAAAGATTTTTACGGAAAACACCTAGATAAAGACACATTGTGAAATGATGCGATTCACTCAAATTTTAAACCATCGTGTAATATTACAGTTTCAGCTACACCAAATATTTTTTTGACAAGTAAAAAAATCAGTGCAGCTGAAACTGTAGCCACTAGTCAATATCAAATCCCAATACCCCAAAAAGGCAATACCTTTTCAAATTCTTCAAGGCTGTATGGAATAAGCTTCTTTAAAGCTGCTTCAGCAGTTGCTTGTACATCAACTTCCTCATTATCACTACCATCTGCATTTGCCTCACCACTGCTAGACCACGCTTCTTCATTGCTCATATCATTTTCATCCTCAGCTTCTGATTCTGAAGTACACTCTTCCCCAGATTCTGCATCATTATCTGATTCACACTCAGACGCAGAATCATCACCAAAATCCTGAGCCAGTATCAAACAGAGAAATGATATTTAAATCCTACCTTAATCTATGATAAAACAAAGAGTTCAAAATTGAATAGAAAAAATTATCAAAACTGTCACCATCTTACATAAGGAGCAAGAACATTGCTGTCAAGGACCAGTAGGGGAATTTGCAGATCCCGAGCAAGTGATCTCACTAGTCTCTCTCGGTAAAGTTCAGTGCCTGTGGAAATATTAGTTCTTCCCTTCTATTAAGAAAAAGTTAACATAGTTGTCTTGAAAATTTGGACAGGGTCAATGACCAACCTGGAATGCTCTGAAGCAATATTCTCCCACTTGAAGAAGTTAACCGAGCACCATAAGAAGCAGCAAGCTTCTTATGTTTTAAATGAGAGGCAGCACATTCCACCAAAAGATTTTTGTTGTCTTCACTATAAAAGAGGAAATATTAAACAAAACTTCAAATTACTGAAACATATCATAAACTAGTGATTCTATGTGATCATTATTAGAGATATGAGCAAATAGTAAATACTTAAGGTAATAAGGAAATGTCTCCCAAGATACTGATATCTTCTCCCATGGAACAATCCTCCACAAAAACTCATTTTTGAACTTCTCACGTCTGGTCAAAAAAGGTGATTCCTTCTTCTTAATCTCAATAGCAAGCTTCTCATTGGCAAGCCATTCTTGTTGATCTTGTTCCCCAAGCTGAGCATGTGCATCAGAACGCCTCACAACTTCGCTAGATTTTTCTCGCCGTATCTTTCCCTTATCAATGTTATTTCCATCTTTGATGGGGATATGTTTCTCCTCGCTCGCATTCCTTCCATCACCTTCAGAACTATAGACACGTAGCTGACAACTCTTTATACACATCCAAAGCCTCCCATGCAAACCACTGTAAATACCACCAGCAGCAAAACCTCTGGATGTTACAGAATCTAAAAAATGTCTTTTGATCAAACTATTATGTGAAGAGTAGCTTCTTGTCAAAGATGTATGACTCAAAGAGTGAGTATAAGCATGTTCCCTGCAGTTGGCCCAATTCCAATCTTTGGGTGGCCGAAACACAAACCCCCATCTTTGGTGCCTACACTTTATTCTCCTTGCATACATTGCGGCCTCTTCTTTCCAACTAACTGCACCACACTGTATACTTCAATTAGTTTACTGTTAATTCATGAAGTTATGATTAAAATGCAAAAAATCACCCCCATTAACCTGGTGGATTCAAGTAAAAAAGGGGTTGTTCATATCTGATTGGCTCAACTCCGTTATTCACAATGTGCGTGTATCAAAAAAACAAATGAAATTTCCTCACATGAAGCAAGAAATATGCCACAAGAAAGACCACAAGAGCTATATGGCCAGCTATTTTCAGCGATGGCATGGATCCCACAAAGGGAGTTCACTTTAGCCCACCCAAAAGAGAAACTCAGAGCAAACATTAGCAGCATCAAGAGGTTTATCTTTCAATTTATTTGTTGGAAAAAATTAAGAGTATTTCAACCCCCCTTTTTTATCCAATGCTGAATTGCTAACATGCATTTAATGGACGTTTTGTTTTCTGTTTCTCGTGGAAAATCCGTTTTCTAAATTTGTACATCACTTACCTTTCTTAATCACAGAACCGACCATGTGTTTTCTCGTTTACTTCTTCCTCTTTTTAATGTTCTATGATGAAGGACACAAAGACAAATGTTGCACACACAAACACTAATCAACAAGTTTTATAAGAATTCTATAAATTTCCAATATTGTTCCCAAGAGCTACTTTCTGCGTAATCAGTTTGAAAACAACATTACCAAAAACATTTTGAATCTTTAAATACTTTTCCTCGTTCCTCGGCTTTCTCATCCTCAATACACAAAAGCTTAAAACTTTCCGCCTCTTTCTTTGCTTACATCACTTTTTGAGTAATAACGAAAGTGAAAAGAAACAAAAGCATACGAACTCAATCCGTTTTCGGATAAATCACCGCCCAATGGGAGAGAGAGAGAGAGAGAGAGAGAGAGAGAGAGAGAGAGGACGGACATACCTCGTTTGCAGGGCTCTGTGAAATCCTAGATTGGGTCCGTGGCCATAAGAGAGAAATAGAGCGCTAAAATCGGAAGGCGGGGTATAAAGAAGGTGCGGGAGGACCGTTTAGTAAGGATTAAGGAAGAGAGAAGGTGTGGGATTCTTGAGAGTGTAAGCGTCTGGAAGGGTGAATGCCAGAATGGCTACTCGACATTATGCGTAGTGCAGGTTTGACATGTCGTGGGTTTACACTTCAGGATGGATGGGTCCGCTTCAAGGCCCAAAGGAAAATTATAGTTGGCCCGGCCTTACTTTGCCATATGATTGATCTCCTTTTCGCAGTTTTGGGCCTTTTCATATGAAAAATGCTTTTCTTGTTTTTTTTCCAGTAATTTCAACTTCATTAAATAAGATTTCGTTTGAAATCTTCTCTCATTTCAATTCATTTCAATTTATCATTATAATTTTTTTAAATTTTAATACAAAATATAATAAACAACTCAATTTTTTCAAATCCTAAAATAATAATAATATTAAAAAATAATATTTTAATAATATTTTATCATATCAACTCAACTCAACTCAGTTTAACATTCAAACGCAGTCTAAATATCTCAAATCAAATCAAATTTTACTATTTAAATTATATGAATGGTTTGTCTACACAATAGTTTATAAATATAATAACTATAAACTTTTAAAATAATATTACTTAATCATCTAAAACTTACCGCTTAGATAAACTTCTTGACGTACCATCACCAAAGAGGGCCACGTGAAATGATAAGGAGGCCAGCTACTCAAACTTTTTGTATTAAAAACACAAAAACAAAAAGTACCAGAGGACTTGGGATTTCAGTTTAACTCTTTTTGTATTTTCATAATCCTCTTATTTTGAATATATATTATTTTTAATAAATAAAGTAGCATCACATTGTGGTGCCTTATCAAGAGTGCCACATGAACAATAAGGAGGCCAGCTCCTCAAACTTTTATCATGGTCCACACACATACTACGTGTAATACTTCACAGATCTCATTATACAATAGGAGTTGTGAACTTGGGTATAAGATTTTGCAACAATGACTAACGTTTGGATGGTAAAAATATCTGAGAAGTATTGAGAATGTTTATAAATAGTTATGAATAGATATTGGAGTGGATTTGTGGGTCTCATTGAAAGTATTTTGAGTTGTTTGGATGTATGAAATATGTTGAGTTGTTGACTTTTGGATAGGTTGTTGAAAAAGGTATGGGTCCCATCAATGATTATTTTTTTTAATGATGATGAAATGTTGATTTTATTTATATATAATAGTTATAAATATTTTAGTGATTTTATTTTTTTTTATATATAATAGTGATAAATATTATAGTGATTTTATTTTTTATTTATATATAATAGTGATAAATATTATAGTGATTTTATTTTTTTTTCTTTTCTCACTCTCTCTCTCTCCCCTCTGGCCCGATTCTTCCCCACGCTCGATTCTCCTTCAGCCCAGCCTGGCGTCTCCGTGCGCCGCCCAACCTCATCGCCACCACCGGCGACTCCCTCTCATGCCGACAACTAAGTCAGCCACCACCGATCTCCCCCATGCATAGCTCTCTCTCTCTCCTGCAGTAACTCAACTGAAATGGGTTTCACCCATTTCTGTCCACTTGCGCTATCGTACGCAGCCTCACCGCCACCACTGGCGACTCCCCCTCACACCGACGACCAAGCCAGCCACCACCGATCTCCCCCACGCCAACTCTCTCTCCCCTGCAGTAATCCAACCGAAATGGGTTTCACCCATTTATGTCCACTTACGCCACCGTACGTGGTCACCTAGGCCACCGCACCTCCACCACCTCACACCAACGACCACCTCTCGCAAACTCAGCTACCGCAAGCCTCCCTCTCCCTCTTCGTCACACACTGGCATTCGCACACGAGCAATGAACTCTCAGCTCATAGTGAAACACAGTGGCAAGAGACTTTTGAAAACTACTTCAAACTTTCAAATTATGTTTGGCATGTGGAGTCTCCTCTTCCGTACGAAAATATTTGGAAAGTGTTGGGAAGTGTTCGTTACCCAAACACGGCCGATCTTGCTTTATTTATCGATCATAGTGATTTAAATTATATTCCCCATTTGGGTTCTAAGTTCACTTGGTATATCAATAAAAGGGTAAAAAATGATAGGCACCAAAATGAATCTAATTTTAAAAATCATTTGCAAGTTCCAGATGGGTCAATTACAAGGTCAAGAGCCAAGAAGATAAAGGAGACAATGCAAGGATTAGTGCAATCCACTTGGGACAAGTCTAGCAAGAGCCCAACATTCGAGATGGGCTTGAAAGATGAAGATTCAGTTTTGATTCATTTGATACAGGCTATGGAAGAGGGCAATAACATGACTTAAAGGTTTTGGGCATTTGAAGGATTTCAACTTGTTTAATATATTTAAATAACTTATTTTATTAGTTTAGAATAATTGGGTTTATTATGAGAATGACTTAAAGGGGCGCCTATTCAATGGAATGTTATGAAAGTTATTATTATGTTGAACTAGGATTTCAAGAAGTTACTGTAGCCTAGTACTGTAGCCGTACTGTAGACGCGATACTATTCACTTAGGGGCATTTTTTGAAGGTGAAGATTTATTTTGACTAGGGTTTTAATTAGGTTTTATTTTAAATACTCTTTGTAGTCTCATTTTAATCAGTTTATGAAATTTAATGAATTTATTCATTATGAGTTGAGTTTATCTCTTCTTATTCTTGAACTTTTGAATTTATCAAAGGTAAATCACAACTTTTGGGGTGTTCTTTCTTATAATTTAGATTCTTGAGATAAGTTCTTCAACGGATCTAGATTTTCATATAATCTAGGTTCCTGAAATGAGTTCCTCAGCGGATCTAAATTTTCCATTGGCTTGATCATGACTTTCTTGGGTGAGTTTTCAAATTGATTATGGGTTCAATGAATTCCACTCCCACGGGTTCATATCATTTGGTATCAGAGCAAGGTTTCCAATCAGGTCTAATTCTATCTTTTAATTATTGCATCTTTAATTTTGATTCTAGGACTTCATTGTTGTAGGGTTGCCAAAGAAAAAAAAAAGGTAAGCTACCGAAATTCTTAGGGTTTTTGGTTTGGTTGAAATTTGCATATTCAAAGGTTGCCAAAGAAAATAAAAAGTAGCATATTCAAAGGTTGTTGCATAGTTATAACAAAGAGAAAGAAAGACATTTGTTGATTGAGTTTTATCATCAACTGAATACATCTTTCTAGTTGGTATTTTGTTTTATAATTATTATTTCCCTCGTATAAATTACTTGAGTCTCATGTCATTGTATTTATTCCTTGTTTCTTGTTCTTGTTTCTTGGATCTATATTACTGATTGGAATAATATAAGTTTGTATTGTCTTCATTTAGTTCAACTAGCTCTTAAAGAACTTGAGTGGAAAAACTATTGAGGTAAAAGGCAAGAGAGTGTAACACTATTATCGGAAAAAAGCCAACTAAGAGTGAAGTGTCATTATTAAAGTGTAAACACGTAAGGGAGTATGTGAAGTTTTCAACTAACATTCTTTTTATGCAGCGCAATACGATGTCTCACAAGAGTGACTCATCACCAAAGGGGGATAACAAATAACTCATTCTTTTTGTTGCATGTCATGCAACAACAATTTGAACGGTTAAATTTGGTGTTGGGGGAAGTGAGGGATATAATAAATCAACGAGATGCAGTGTGTAGAAAATTGCAAGGTGGGAGAGATATGAGGAGACGTGAGCCTAGAATTGAACATAAGTGTAAGAATGAAGAGTATGATGAGTCTCTTGTTGCCAGACGTCCTCTCAATACACAAATTAAGATGGATGATACAGAGTAGCAGAGCAATAACATTTTTCATACTAGATGTCACATCAACAACAATGTATGTAATACGATCATTGATGGGAGGAGTTGTATTAATTTGGCCAGCACTACTTTAGTTGTGAAATTGAATTTACATACCTTGAAACACCTTAGACCATACAAGTTTCAGTGGTTGAGTGATTGTGGAGAGGTTAGGGTAAATAAGCAAGTGCTAGTTTCTCTTTCAATTAGGAAATATCAGGATGTGGTGTTTTGTGATGTAGTAACTATGCATGCTAGCCATATTTTGTTGGAGAAGCCGTGATAGTATGATAGGAAGGTGATCCATGATGGGTTAAGGAACATGTACAATTTTGAAAAGTATGAAAAAACAATCAAACTTGCTTCTTTAACTTCAACACATGTTCATGAGAACCAACTGAAACTGAAAAGTGAGGTTGCTCAAAAAGGAAAAAGTGAAAATGAGAGTGATCAAAAAAGAAAAAGTGAGAGTGAGGGTGAGAGTGATCAAAAAAGAAAAAGTGAAAATGAGATTGAGCTAAAAAAAAAAAGAGTAAAAGTGATATTGAGCTAAACCATAAAAGTGAATATGAGATTGAGAAAAAAAGAAATAGTGAGGCCGAAAAAGAGAGAGAAAAAAAACAAATGAAACTAAGGCTGAGACCTCAAGAAAAAGAGAGAATGAGTTGAAAAATAATTGTGAGGTCGAGAATTAAAAAAAAAATGAGTGTGAAAGGAAAAAAAAAAGTTAAAAGGAAAAATAGAATGAGAGGAAAAAAGAGAATGAGGCCGAAACATCAAGAGAAAGAGAGAGTGAAAAAGAAAATAGAAAGGTGACTAAGAGTCAAGAAAAAAGAGTGGAGCCATGAGAGGAAAAATAAAGAGAGATTGCAAAGAGAAACAAAAAAATAAAAGTGAGTTTTTATGCTAAAGCAAGCTTTTATACTAACGAATTTAACGACTCTTTGCCTAATATTGTTGTTTCTTTGTTGTAAGGATATGAAGTCATGATTCCTAGGTGTGTTTAGTGGATTGCCACATATTAGAGAGATAGAGCATTACATTGATTTTATGCCAGGTGCGACAATCCCTACCCAACCTTTCTTTGAAGAATATGCATCATTGACGCACTTGAAGTGACAAGGTAAGTTGAATAGGATGCATGTCAAGTGGGTGTAATTCATTGAGACATTTCCTCATGTAATCAAGTACACACAAGGTAAAGAAAATTTTTTGGTTGATGCTTTAGCAAGAAGGTATGTCCTTGTCTTCATTTTAGATACAAAGTTATTAAGACTTGAATATGAAAAGAAATTATATGTTAATGATAATGACTTGGCTAGTATGTATGGAGTACGTGAGAAAACATATTTTGGTCAGTTCTATAGACTAGACTGGTATTTGTTTAAAGAGAATAGACTTTATGAGCCTACTAGTCTTATGCGTAGTTGTTTGTGCGTGGATTTGGTTTGATTGATCATTTTGGTGTAAAGAAGATTTTAGACGTGTTACATGAACGTTTGTGTGAATATCATTTGTCATTCATTGATTTGTTACATGAAGGTTTGCGGGAGTATCATTTGTCTTTCATTGAGTTTGCATATAATTGGAGTGATCATTTTGGTGTAAGAAAGACTTTATATGTATTTCATGAACATTTGTAGGAGTATTGTTTGTCATTCATTGAATTTACATATAACTGGAGTATTCATGCTATTACTAAATTTTTACATTTTGAAATTGTTTATAGACTTAATCAATTTACTGCTTTAGATTTAATACATTTACCTGTTCATGACAAGAGTAGCTTGGATGAACTTTTCTAAATTCTTGAAGAAATTAATGATAATGCATATCAAATGAATCTTCTATGTAAGTATCATGTTTCTACTATTTTCAAATTTACTAACATTTTTCCCTTTGATGCAGGTGGAGATTCGAGGTCGGATCCTTTTGAGGAGAGGGGGAATGATGGGCACCAAGATGAAACTAGTCTTAAAGATTCTTTGCAAGTTCCAGATGAGCCAATTACAAGGTCAGTAGCCAAAAAGATCAAGGAGGCAATGCAAGGATTGGTACAATCTACATGATACGAGTCTAGCAAGAGCCCAACATTCAAGATGGGCTTAAAGGATGAAGACCCAGTTTTGATTTATTTAATACAAGTTATGAAAGAGAGCAACAACATGACTTAAAAGTTTTGGGTACTTGAAGGATTTCAACTTGTTTAATTCATTTAAATAACTTATTTTATTAGTTTAGAATAATTAGATTTATTATGAGAATGATTTAAGGAGGCGTCTATTCAAGAGAATGTTATGAAAGTTATTATTATGTTGAACTAAGATTTCAAGAAGTAATTGTAGCCGAATACTGTAGTCGTACTGTAGACATGACACTATTCACTCAGGGGCATTTTTGGAAGCTGAAGGTTTATTTTGATTAGAGTTTTAATTAGGTTTTGCTTTAAATACTCTTTGTAGTCTCATTTTAATCAATTTATAAAATTTGATGAATTTATTAATTGTGAGTTGAGTTTATCTCATTTTATTCTTGAATGAATTTTTGAATTTATCAAAGGTAAATCACAACTTCTGTGACGTTCTTTCTTATAATTTAGGTTCTTGAGACAGATTTTTCAACGGGTTTAGATTTTTATATAATCTAGGTTCTTGAAACGAGTTCCTCAACGGGTCTAAATTTTTCATTGGCTTGATCTTGATTTTCTTAGGTGAGTTTTCAAATTGATTGTGGGTTCAAAAGATTCCATTCCCACGAGTTCATAGCAGAAGAACTTGAGAAATGTTAGATGGAGCCCTTGGTTATAGGAGATGTGGTTATTGGATTCCATCAAACATACTTAATATGCTAGAGAGAACTTGTTCAATCACTCTCTAGCATAGTTTGGTTAAATAAAACTAAATTATCTCATCTCATCCCATCCCATCTCATATAATCATTACAATTTTTTCAAACTCCCACACAAAATATTATAAACAATTCAAATTTTTCAAATTTCAAGACAAAAATATATTAAAAAATTATATTATAATAATATTTTATTCAATTTTCAATAAAACATCTCATCTCATCTCATCTGAACTGCGTAACTAAACGAGACCTAGTAATCAATGAGGCTATTTTAGCAACAAGGGTGTTCTAAGCTCATTTTCACTAGACATGGCAAAAGCGTTTGGTTGAATTAACTGTGTGTATCTTTCTCAAGTACTATCCTCATTTAGATTTTCACCTCAGTAGATTTGATTCATTAAACAATGCTTCTTGGCACCTAAGTTTTGCATTTGTTTAATTGGTACACACAAAGGTTTCTTTGCATCTAAAAGTGATATCAATTAAATATATAAGGGAGATCCGCTCTCTCCCCTCTTATATATCCTTGGGGAAAAACTATTGAGTCGATGGCTTGAAAATTTCCTAAGAGGTGTTATCAAGCCCTATCAAGTGCCAAGGTGCTATCATTCCCTGTCCCATCTCTTACTTTGTAGAAAACTAATAAGAAGTTAATGGGATGGAAATGAAAGCTACTTTTAACCGAAGGCAAGCTAATTCTAAAACATATTCTATCATTTATGTCTATACACATGCTTTCTTGCATAAATGTACGTCATTTTTGTTTTTGTTACTAGCTCCAACAAGTTTTCCCTAGTTTCAATTGGGGAGAGTATGAGGACCATGGGAAGATAAAAACGGATAGCTTTAAAGTTTTGAATTTTATTTTGATAACCGTTTCAGCTTAGATACTGAAATTGAGTATTTCAATACTAGCACAAATTACTAACCAGTATACAGTTTTGGAATTACTAATATATATATACATATAACATATTTCTACTTCATAAAATAGAAATAAAATTTTGTTATCATCTAGCAACTTAAAAAGGATTTACCATTATTACTCGACCTAAAAATATAATAATGGATCATTAAATAAATAGAAAAAATTCCTACTTCATAAAATCCCATTTGCAACATAATTGAAACACAAATAAAGAACATTTATGAGTCTTATATGATGAGTCTTAAATATTTTGTAAAAATCATAAGAAATTAAAAGATTTTCTTGGAAATTAAGAACTAAATATTAATAAAAGCAATGAGAGAGATCATGACAAAAATGATAAATTTAATAATGGACGTGAGAATGAAATTATAAACTTAAAATTGTTATTAGTATTTGGAATTGTTGCCTTGGTGAACTCATGCAAATTAATTAATTGAATATCTAATATCTTTTATATTTTATATCTAGCCTTGGCTAAAACACAATAATGAAAAGTCATAAAATACCAAGGATGCCCTTAATGTGTGCCTTTGTTGCCATTCATTATTCCCTAAACATTTTAAAAACAAAAAGATTTAAATCTTTTCTTTTACACTTTAGAAATATTTACTCATTGGTAGGTTTATTCTACCAGCCCCGCCTATGCTTACGGGCTCTTTTGGAAAGTGAGATAAGATGATAATTCTGTAAATAGTAGTGAAATAGTTTATTAATAGTAGTAAAATAGTTTGAATTAGGATGTTTCAGTTCTTCTATGGACAGGGAAGTTAGCGTAGGGATTGCGCACGAATGAGTTATTATGCCACGTCAAGTACAACTAAAGAGAAAAAAAAAATAGATGACAATTACCCGCAAACTGAACTGGGAAGGTGAAACTCATTTCTAGGCCATACTTATTTTCAAAACCACACTTCCTCTTTTGAACTTGTGATTTTATTTTTAGGCCCTTGGAGATGGTTTGATGACTCTGTGCTTGATTGCTGCCAGCCTTTGGAAAAGATCAAAAGTAGAGAATACAAACTGAACTTCATCCCCAAAAATCAGCCCACATAAGAGATGGCAGTACAAAGACTGGTGGAAATTAGGACCAAATATTACTTCATCTGGGCAGCAAGATTGGGATTGAATTGCCTTCATAGTCTCTTTGAACTATGAATTTATGTAGACATTAGCAATTCCAGCTGCCAGACCCCCTTACCATTTCCAATAGGAAACTCTATGCAGAATGAGGGAAATGATTCAATGTCAACAGAAAAAAAAGGTACATCAAATCCAAACACTTTTTATTGAATTAAGAGTTCCATTTTACCTATTTCTAAAAGCAAAAGATGTTCGATATATCTGCATGGTAGATTCCATCAAAAGAGTTCCACTTTTTATTGAACAATTCTCAAAACCCATATAAACTATCTGCAGCACAAAATTCAAAATTCAAGTAAAATCCATAAAATAGCATTAAAGAAAGTCAAATAAGAACCTTAATGAGATGATTGTGATTGGTTTTATGATGAGAATAGGAGAAGGATCGTCATCTGCAATTCTGTGTATATACAACTCCAATTCCTTGTGAGTAACAAGGGGGACACAAGTCTTGAAGCTTTCAAGATCAATTCTTCCATTAAGACCAAGACTCTGTAAGTACTCGGTCAATCCATTCTCCTCCAGAATTTCCTTGAGAGTTTCTCTCTGAACATTCCCTGCGTCTTGGGTTTGAATGGAGGAGAGACAGTGAGAATGAAGAAGAACTGATGGAGCAGAGTGAGATGGATTTGAATGGAGGAGGGAGATGGAGTAGAAAAGCTGAATGGACGTGCAAAACGTACCATTTCATTTTCCATGTAGATGTTCCTACGTGATCCCTGCTCAAAGTCTCTTACGGATATCATTTTCCAAGATGTTTTATTGGATTTTGGAAAATGAGAGAGAAAAAGTCAAATAAAAATATTATAAAGTTAAAATATTATTAGAATTTAAATTTTTAATATTATTTTTATTTTAAAATTTGAAAAAGTAATATTATTTTTTGTGTTTTATTTAGAAGTTTAGAAAAATTGTAATGATTAAGTCATGATTAAATGAAAAAGCTAAAAAATTGAAATTAAAAATTATTTATATTTATATATTTGTGTGATATTTGAAATGGACATTATAAAACATTTGAAATGAGATCACTTCCCAAATAAGCCCTAAATGCTCGGTGTGAATTACGAAAGAAAGTTATGATGGGACACTCATTTTGCTATGCGCTATTTGGATTTAAGACCCTATAATCTTTTTAAAAAATTTTACTTATCATCCTCAAATCATACACCACACATAATATTTTTAATTTTTTTCTCTTACCAAATATGTATATGTGGTGTATGGATGATAAGTAGAAGAATTCAATTAGTTTATAAAGAATAAAACCAAAATAAAAATTAAAAATAAAATTAAATGTGGTGTGCAGTGTGTAAGAATGATGAGCAGCAAAACTCAATTTTTCTTTAAGCAATAGCTATCTTGTGGTTTAGATTTTTTGACAATTGCTCATTTTGTTACAATATCGGTCAATCCCAGTTAAAAAGGCTAGACTTCCAATCAAAGACATGTCAATTGTGATGTATCAAATGATTTTTTTCTTAAAATTTAACTAAACATATTTTAAAATTAAAAAATATATATTTTTTAATAAAATTATTTTTTATATTGAGAAAACATAAAAAATAAAAATAAAAATAAATAACCAACTGTTATAGATGTGCAAACACCACGGGTGGCCATGTTCTATCCACTAAAGGGTGTGTCAAAACCCCAAGGCGGGAGGCCACAGGCCAAGTCTTGACAAGCACCCTGTCATGCGCAGACATCCCATCGGGGGCTCTGTTGGCATGGCTTGATTGTCCACTGACCAAGCTCTTGGAGAATGCTAGGCCACAGTCACCCTCAAGCAGGCAGCGCACAATCAGCGTGCGCTCGAGCGAGGTTGTTAGACCTTGCTCAGCGCGCGGCCAGACTGCACGCACGTCTAGTGCCCACGCGTAGCGCGCACATGCATGGCCTATGCATGAGCACAACGCGCATGCATGGCTTGGGCGCTAGCGCAACGCGCGCATACACATCCAATGTGGAATTGCCGGCGCGGCTACCCAGTAGGCCTACGCAGACTCGCATGCCGCTCAACGCCCTGACCGTGGTCAGGGCCATGCCGCTCAATGCCCTGGCCTTGGCCAGGGCCATGCCGACCAACACCGAGGCCATACGGCCTGGGCCATGCTGTTCAACGCCCAAGCACCATTAGCCTAGGCCATGCAGACCAACACTCAGACCACTCTGGCCTGGGCCATGCAGCAACCTGCCATGCTCAAGTCCACCACGGTTCAACCCAGCATCACATCAACAATGCCCAACCCGCACAACCTGGGCCACACATGCAGGGACTAAGGATCAGCCAGGACCAACCCAGTAGGCCAACCTGAAGACCCACACACACCAGCAAGCAGCCCATGTCGTGGGCTCATCCAGGCCACCCATGGCTCACCAACGACATGAGGCCTCAACCAAGAGGTGTGGAACCAGCAACTGTTATCTTCTTTGTAATTATTATTATTATTTGAATGCTAGTATAAGTAAGGCACTAGGCCATTGCATTTCTTTATCTTTGAACATTTGGACAATTTGACTTCTTAGCCTTAAAGGCACTCATGTGCTCTGACACTTAGGCTCCATTGGGTGCAATATGTGAATCCTAAAGGAGAAGATTAACCCTGTGCAATTCGTGAATCAGGGTAACCCATTACTATCTTTGTTTTCTCTCTACTAATGCAATTCTAAGGTATTTCAGTATCATGGATTGTTGTCTAATGCATTGAAATTTCCTTTATTTGCTGATCATTTTGCATTACTCAAGTGGGGCAACACGTAAGGCAACCACAAATTGCCATTGAAGGGTACTTAGCCTGCACCAGGCCACCATAGTCGAGTTGGAGCAAGGACAGGGACAAGCACAACAGTTATTGCTAACTGCCCAAGCCACACGCCCAGATTGAGACACTTGTCCAACCATGATCACCCTCTACTCTATAGGAAGTAACCGCAAGCATCAGAAACTGTCTTAACCAACAAACCACTTAGCCAACCACCCACTTAACCGCTTAAAATTGCCCAACTACTCTGCACATGCATGCAAGCATGCACGCCCACAAACATCTCGCCCAGAAACATCCATTGAACACCCATTTGAGTTAATCCAACACCATCCATAACCATCACCGTCAAGCAAGTGGTAGATCGTCTTGGTCATCATGGCACAAGGAGGGGCGCAGCAGCTTGGTGTCTAGGGTCTTGACCGAGGTCCCTATCACCAAATTGGTGCTTTCATTGAGAGGAGCCATGTTGCGTGAAGATTCAAGAGAGGTTCTCACTTCTCTAAGAGGTAGGCAGCCCATCACTCATTCTTTGTGAGTTTGGTTGGGGGATCCACGAAGGATTCCGACATTGCTGCATTTTTTATTTGTTGTTGCTATTGAATTGTGAAGTTTGGGGGTTAATGAAGAGGTCGGAGTAGATAGGTTTGGAGCGGTTGCCACGCAAGAATGTGAGCAACCCAAGGTCGGACTCATAGGTTGTGGTTGGGGTCGATCACCCTCGAAGGTGAAGGATCCAAGGTTGGAACTTCGATCTCCACCAACAACCCACTGTTCCCATTTGAGACTGACAATTTCCAAGCCTAAACCAACAGTTGCAAGCGTGAGTTAACATGCAAGGGAATCAGTCTATAGAAGAGACTACGGGCACTTCTTATAGAGCCCAACTAAAAGTTCTTGAGGATCACACCAACAAGATCACTTCAATTCTTGAGGGTGTCACCCACAATATAGCAGAACTACGTGTGGCCATGGAGAGTTCTAATAAGGATAACGAAAGGGTCATGGATGCTATAAGGAGAGAGGCAAACACCACATTGGAGCGGATAGATAGGAGATTGGCTGAAAATTGCCATGGGGCATCACACTAAGGGGAAGGTGCATACGTTGATGGACTGGAAACCAGTGTGACCAAGTCAATACATGCAGTCCCAAGGCAAGATTTGAGACATGATGGTCGTATAGAGAACCGCCAAGGGTATGCAGAGAGGTGGATCTCGAATCAAGCTTTTCGCGGAAGAGGACCCAATGGCTAACTTTTATCATGAACACGAGCAAGGCTTTGAAGAGCCCTACCAACGTGAACAGCCTAGGGCATGGAGAAGACAACCAAGCCGTGGGTATTATGGACCACATTATGAAAGAGACAACTATGAAGACCGAAGGGGAAACCGGACTCAAGACCGGGGACCCAAGCAGCCTAAGGTCGACTTTCCGAAGTATAGTGGCGGTGATCCCTATGAGTGGTTGGACAAGGTCCACCACTATTTTCAAACATATGATATCCCACACCATGAGAATGTGTCAATAGCTTGCTTTTACCTTGAAGGCAGGGTTGAGAAATGGTGGCGTTGGATAAGGGACCAGTATGATAAGGATCACCTGAGGCTAGGGTGGACAGCCTTTGAAAAAGAGTTATTTAGTCAGTTCGGACCTTCACCGGTTGTCAATCACCATGGGCAACTGGCCAAGCTAAGGCAAGAGGGCAAGGTCCAGCACTACATAGAGGAGTTTAGACAACTACAGATTATGGTGAGGGGCTGGTCCGAAGAAGCTTTGATTGGCACTTTCATTGATGGTTTGAAACCTTGGCTTGCTAAGGAAATCAAACTTAGACAACCCACAAGACTTCAAGAAGTGATGAAAATGGCTGAAATTCTTGAGGAAAGTCGTGCTAGTGAGTGGTGCCCAACCAAAGACATGGGGAACAAGTCTTTCAATATTGTGCAAACCAAAGTCTTTTAGAAGGGAAAGGATACGACAGTCACCACCTCCAAGTCAAAACCTGAGATCAAGAAGTTGACTAGTGAAGAAGTGCATGAGCGCATCAAGAAGGGCTTGTATTTTAAGTGTGGAGACAAATGGGGCCCTGGTCACAAGTGCAAGGCAGCTCAGGTCTTGTTATGTTTGAAGATGAGCCAAGTAATGATGAATCGGAAGGCAGCAGTGAAGCATCTAGCCAGGAGGAAGAGGGCGAGGAAGCCAAATCTGGTGATATGCTAGAGGAGGCCGAGCTATCATTGAATGTCATGGCTGGCATTTCTAAACCCACGTCCATAAGGTTAATGGCATGGGTGGGCAAATATGAAGTGACATTGCTGGTGGACAGTGGTTCCACCAACAACTTCATTAATTCCAACATCGTTCGTTAGCAACGTTGGTCTTAAGCCCAACCTTATTCCACCATTTGAAGTGAAGGTTGCAAGTGGGGACAAGCTCCAGTGTGAGGCCCTCATTCGTGAAGTTAAGATGAATGTGCAGGGAGTACGAATTGTAGCAGACTTGCATGTGTTGCCCTTGGTTGGCCTTGACCTAGTCTTGGAGAATGCTTGGCTTAAGAGCCTTCGCAAGGTCATCCATGATTATCATAACATGACAATGAAGTTAGCTTGGCTCCAAGAAGCAGCTCTGGACAGCCATTCCTAGTAAGGAAATAAAATCTTGCGAGACTTTAATGTTTGAGAAGTTATGCAAAGGTAGGGCACATTGCTTCGCTATAGTAATGGCCAAAGAGGATGCTCTGAGGCAAGTCGAGAACAAGGGACAGGAGAACACTCACGGGGAATTAGAGCTACTACCTGTGGAAGTCAGGCCAGTGTTAGAAGCCCATTAGGGGGTACTTGATGTGCCCACCACACTCCTAGCTCCTAGGGAGTTTGACCACCACATTCGGCTAGTAGATGAAGCAAAGCCAATTAATGTGCCACCTTATAGATATGCCCACTTTCAGAAGGGAGAAATTGAGAGGTAGGTGGATGAGATTTTGAAGAGTGACCTTATCCGCCCTAGCACCAGTCCCTTCTCTTCACCAGTGCTGTTGGTAAGGAAGAAGGATGACACATGGAGGTTCTGTACTGATTATAAGGCCTTGAATGAAGCTACTGTTAAAGACAGATTTCCAATTCCCACAGTTGATGACATGTTAGATGAGCTACACGGGGCCACAGTGTTTTCCAAGTAGGATTTGAGGGCTGGCTACCATCAGATTCGAATGAATGAGGAGGACATCCATAAGACAGCCTTTAGGACTCACTTAGGTCATTATGAATACCTAGTGATGCATTTTGGTTTGTGCAATGCGCCCTCAGCCTTTCAAGCAATAATGAATAGCATCTTCAAGCCATTACTTCGGAAGTTTGTGCTTGTCTTCTTTGATGACATCTTGGTTTACTCCAAGACCATTGAAGAACGTAAGCAACACTTGGAAAATGTGCTAACAATTCTGGAGGAGCATCATTTCTTCATTAAGGCCACCAAGTGTGCCTTCATGGAAAATGAGTTTGAGTACTTGGGCCACTTCATTTCAGGAGATGGTGTCAAAGTTGATCAAAGAAAGATCGAGGCAATGGTGGATTGGCCTCTACCCAAGGACATCTCGGCTTTGAGGGGATTCTTGGGGCTCACGGGGTATTACAGACGATTTGTCAAAGACTATGGTCTCATAGCCAAGCCACTCACATCAATGCTCAAGAATGACAATTTTGAGTGGACAACCAAGGGTAGGGAAGCCTTTGAAGAATTAAAGCGGGCCATGACCAAGACACCTGTGTTGGCGCTGCCCAACTTTGAGAGGCCATTTGAAGTTTACATAAATGCAAGTAGTGAGGGCATCGGGGCTGTGTTGGTGCAAGACCGAAGGCCTTTAGCCTTCATCTCCAAGGCACTCGGGCCTATGAAGAGAGCATGGAGTACTTATGCTAGGGAACTGTTGGCAGTTGTGCATGCTGTCAAGGTATGGCGGCCATACCTCTTGGGGCGCAAATTCACCATCATCACAGACCAGCAAGCATTAAGACATTTACTCCAGCAGAAAATAGTCATCCCTGAGCAATAGACGTTCCTTGTCAAGTTGCTAGGATTTGAGTACGACATAGTTTATCAACTGGGTAGGGAAAACAAGGTGGTTGATGCCTTAAGCCGAAGGGAAGGCAACCAACTACTTGAGACAGTTGGGGATAATGGAGAGTCATCAAGTTTGGCACTGAGCAGGGCTGAATGGAGAGTATGGGACAAGATCAGATAGGCTACTCGATTGGATGCAAGAGCGCTTGAGATAGTTGAGCTCTTGGATGCCCAAGGGCAAGGGGTTGTAGGCTTCAGTATTAGAGATGGTCTCATCTTTTACAAGAATTATGTGTATGTGTCAAATGCTCCCAATCTCAGAAGAGAGATTGTTGATCACTTCCATAACAGCAAGGAAGGTGGCCACTCAGGGTGGTTGAGAACTTATATCCGACTGAAGCATTTTTTTTATTGGGAGGGGATCAAGAGTGATGTCAAGGGACTAGTGGCCGGGCATGACATCTGTCAAAAGGCCAAGTATGACTCAAGGCCAACAGCCGGACTTCTCCAACCATTGCCAATTCCAAACAGGATTTGGAAGGACTTGGCAATGGACTTTATAGAAGGCCTACCCATTAGTGGAGGGCATGAAGTGATTCTGGTGGTAGTAGACCGGCTAAGCAAGTATGCCCACTTCATCTCCTACATCACCCTTACACAGCCTAGTCAGTAGCCAAAGCATTTATCCATAACATTGTCAAGTTGCACGGGTTTCCAAGGTTTGTTTTGGAAGCAACTTTTTGAGTTACAACGCAGCAAACTCAAGACGAGTTCCTCGTATCACCCACAAATAGATGGCCAGTCCGAAATGGTCATCAGGACATTGGAACAGTATTTAAGATGTTTCTATTTTGAGGAGCAACGGAGATGGGCAGATTATCTTCCATGGGCTGAGTTCTGGTATAACACCACTTACCATTCCTCCATTGATAAAAGTCCTTTTGAAGTGGTCTATGGCAGGCCACCACCACTCTTGGTTAGTTATGAGAAGGGCTCAACCAAGAACAATGAAGTGGAGTAGGAATTAATCGATAGGGACAAAGTACTTTTCAAAGTTAAACGACAGCTCAAGAAGGCCCAAAGTCAGATGAAGAAGTACCATGATAAGGGAAGGCGTGCCGTGACCTTCCAAGTGGGCGACTATGTTTACTTGAAGCTTAGACAATTTGGGTAGAAATCGATGAGGAAGACCACAAGTGCAAAGCTGAACCAGAAGTTCAATGGGCCATATAGAGTGTTGGAGAAACTTGGCAGTGTGGCATACAAGCTTAAGCTTCCACCAAATTCACAGTTACATCTGGTATTCCATGTTTCCCTACTCAAGAAGAAGGTAGGTGACCCGAGTCTCAAGGGGGAGGAGTTACCCACAGTGGATCAAGAAGGAAGGATCCTCATGAAGCCCAAAGAGGTACTCGGGTACAGGCTGCATCGAAGGGGCAGGGGTAGATCCAGGGTGTGGCAAGCATTGATCCTATGGGAATGAACATCAAGGGACGAGGCAATGTGGGAGGGTTATGATGAGCTTGAGAAGAAGTATCCTCACTTGATCCTTGAAGGCAAGGATGTACTAAAAGAGAGGGAAAATGTCAAAACCCCAAGGCGGGAGGCCACGGGCCATGCCTTGACAAGCACCCTGTCATGCCCATACAGCCCATCGGGGGCTCTATTGGCATGGTTTGATTGTCCACTGACCGAGCTCTTGGAGAATGCTAGGCCATGGTCACCCTCAAGTAGGCAACGCACAATCAGCCCTTGGAGAATGCTAGGCCACGGTCAACCTTAAGCAGGTAGCACACAATCAGCGCGCGCACAAGATTGTGCGCAACTTGTGCGCTCGCGTGAGCGAGGTTGTCAGACCTTGCTCAGCACGCGGCCAGACTGCACGCACGCCCAGCGCGCACGCATGGGCTACGCGCACACATCGGGCGCATGCATGGCCTAGGCACCAGCGCAGCGCGCGCATGCACATCCAATGTGGAATTGATAGCGCGGCTACCCAGCAGGCCTACGTAGGCTGGCATGCCGCTCAACGCCCTGGCCTTGGCCAGGGCCATGCTGACCAACGCCTAGGCCACACGGCCTGGGCCATGCTGTTCAACGCCCAAACACCATTAGCTTGGGCCATGCAGACCAATGCTCAGGCCACTCTGGCCTGGGCCATGTAGCAGCCTGCCATGCTCAAGTCCACCACAGTTCAACCCAGCATCACACCAACAATGCCCAACCCGCCCAACCTGGGCCACACATGCAGGGACCAAGGACCAGCCAGGACCAACCTAGCAGGCCAACTTGAAGACCCACGCACACCAGCAAGTAGCTCATCCAGGTCACCCATGGCTCACCAATGGCATGAGGCCTCAACCAAGAGGCGTGGAACCAACAACTGTTATCTTCTTTGTAATTATTATTATTATTTGAATGCTAGTATAAGTAAGGCACTAGGCCATTGCATTTCTTTATCTTTGAACATTTGGACAATTTGACTTCTTAGCCTTGAAGGCACTCATGTACTCTGACACTTAGGCTCCATTAGGTGCAATACATGAACCCCAAAGGAGAAGGTTAACCCTGTGCAATTCGTGAATCAAGGTAACCCATTACTATCTTTGTTTTCCCTCTATTAATGCAATTCTGAGGTATTTCAGTATCATGGATTGTTGTCTATTGCATTGAAATTTCCTTTATTTGTTGATCATTTTGCATTACTCAAGTGGAGTAACACGTAAGGCAGCCACAAATACCATTGAAGGGCACTTAGCCTGCACCAGGCCACCATAGTCGAGTTGGAGCAAGGACAGGGACAAGCACGACAATTATTGCTAACTGCCCAAGCCACACGCCCAGATTGAAACACTTGTCCAACCATGATCGCCCCCTACTCTGTAGGAAGTAACCGCAAACATCAGAAACTGCCTTAACCAACCAACCACTTAGCCAACCACCCACTTAACCACTTAAAACTGCCCAATTGCTCTGCACATGCATGCAAGCATGCACGCCCACAAGCATCTCGCCTAGAATCATCCCTTGAACACCCATTCGAGTTAATCCAACACCATCCATAACCATCACCGTCAAGCAAGTGGCAGATCGTCTCGGTCATCATGGCACAAGGAGAAGCGTGGCAGCTTGGTATATAAGGTCTTGACCAAGGTCCCTATTAGGGTGTTTAATGGTTGGATCGGTTGGCAGTTTAGGCCTAGTTTGGATACAGAGTTGAGATAAAACCATCTCTTCTCTGATCGTACAACAGTTGCTTTTGTATCCAAACGATCATTTTAATATTATTGACATAATTTTAAATTATGTTTCACCAAAGTACTGTCAATGTATTTATACTTTGTAAAAAATTTGGAGAAAACGGAGTTAGCTTTTTCAAGCATTGTAGAAAACCATCTCCTCGTATTTGACTTTTTTAGTTTTTCTTTTCAACATCTTCCCCTCACTCCACCTCGTTCGCAAACCTCACGGCATCCTTGCATCCCTCAAATATTTTTTATAATATTTTATTTAGTTAAACTTTAAATAAAAAATATTTTTATAAGATATTTCTTAAAATTAATTTAATTTATAAAAATATTGTCATCTTATAATATTATTACAAAATATATTATAAAAATGAAATTTTGGATAGGCAATTTATTAATTACTATTATTTTATTTATAAATATATTTATAAATAACATAAAATCATTACAAATACTATTCAATGATTGATGAGACGCACATCTATCAAATCTCTAAAAAGTTTAAACCATCTTATCTCACTTCCAAATCCAAACACAAAATATTTAAAAACCATTTTATATCAACTCAACTCAACAATCTTACTACAATTCACAAATCACAGGAAAACTATTGAAAAATGAAAAAGGGTCCTAAATCCAAATAATGCATAGCATTAGCACAAAGGGTGTCCCATCAAAAGGTCTGTTACAAAATAACTTTTCTAATTGAAAAAACAACAATACGATGACCATGAACCCATCTTATAAAATCATGACTTTAATTTGTAATATTTATTTTTACACAAAATATTTAGTTTTGGAAAATATTTTAATGTTAAATTTGAAATTTCCCAGTCTGACATATGAATCATGTAGAGAATTTGCAAATAGAATTTTTCATATCTTCATTAGTTGTAAAGTACTAATGCCAACATCATAAAACATTACATTGATCTTGATAGTTATCACGGACAACATGTGTGTCTTGGAGGGTTTCCATAAGGATCCTAAAATAGAATACCGACACATAACAATTAGTATTAAAGACAGAGAAATGAACAAGAAAAGTTCATGTTGTTAGGCATGCAGTGGAGCCACTAAAGCAAGAAGAACCATTAGCCAATACACAGCCACATATATTGCATAAAGGAGATAGATAGAAACACAACAATCATGGGAAGGCACAAATATATTCAGTGCAGTCATGGTAGATATCCAAAGGGTACCATAAATGAACCAACATTGTAAGAACAAGGTCTAAGTGACACCCCAGTCCCACCATGTTAGCGGTGTCCCGTGGCACCGAGGATTTGCTTGTCTTGCACACTCATTCGCGACTCCACATAAATCATCTGTGTGGAAGATTGGTCAAAACTTGAAGCTGACCAACCATACAGGAGAGATTCACATAACTAAATTGCCATAAAGACAACCAGAGAGTAGACAATTCAACATTTAGCAAGACTAAAACCCCGAAAACACACCAAAGTTTCAACAGCATTGAACCAATCCAAAGCATAAAGAGAGTTTTTTTCCCCCCAAGACAAAGAGAGAGACAATTATTCACATGAATTTGATACTAGCCTTCTTCCTCCCACCTTCCTCTTATCTCCCAATCTTCAATATCCTTTCTAAGGCTTCCTGAGAATTGTGGTTTCAGCAATCATGGAAGTGACAATATATGGATCCATGTTAGATGCTGGCCTCCGGTCCTCAAAGTAACCTACCAATTGCGATAAAGATTATTATGAACGTAAGTCAGTGGTAGTACGAAATGATTTTCTTTTAATTTAATTCTATGAACCCATCTCTGGAAAGGCCTCAGCTTCCTTCAATCACACACTAGAAAGATATGCCAAAATGATAATACCAATAGAATCCTATCAAGAAAAATAATTCATTTCTGTTTATTGAGGTTGCCACAGATTGGTAGCAGTCATATCTATGATACAACAAGGAAAAGACTCACAAAACAAATATGCATGAAGTGCACAAAGGCATCCAGTCTAAAAATGGAAGCCCAATTACCACGCAGAGGATGCAGAGGGTAAATGACATTTTAAGAGAAAAGAAATCCTCAGGGGGTAGGGGACCCAATAGCCATCTTGAGCTACCGTCCTTCAGTTCTATATGGAAGGATTCTTCTCATATTATTAACAAAGATGGCGGAGAATTGAACTATTCCTAAATAAGAACTACAATGACATCTGCAACATAGTGTAAAATAGAGCTTTTGCAAAAGTTTTCACTCAATAACCGCCATCCCTGTTGGGAAAGGAGATATAACTCTGGTACTTTTGAGTGTTAGGAAAGGTAAGGGGCCTAAACAACTTGTTGGAGACCATTTGAAGCCAGCAAGACAACAAATCAAGTTGAGTACTGTTCTTTGGGTCAATCCAGACAACTTGAAAGAGCATATCATTAAACACCTCTATAATTATTATCCAAGCAAGAACCTTGAAAATGAGGCTCATCTCTATAGCAGGCCACACGTGGTGGATGAGGTAGTTCATGCATGTTGTGGGTCCTTTGTTCAACGATAGTTACTATTTGATAATGGATAGTTTATGATGAATGGATTGTTTTTATTGATAATGGTAGTTGATAATTGGTGCTAATATAGGAGCATTTCTGGTAAACGGTCTCAATAGATTGGAGGTGTGAAGAAAATTGGGGAAGAAGAGACAACTAGTTTGTACTGTAGTGTTTCCAGTCCTATGAGGAAATCTGTGGTGCGTTCCAACTCTAAGCAGAACCTTCCTTATTGCAAATTCGTCAATTCTTAATCTTTTTTATTGGGGTTTCTCATCATGGAAAAGAAACATGCTTAGAGAAATGGAGTTGTAAGAAACTCAAACAAATGCAAACCTTTTCCATCTTTTTCAGTGTCACGACCAACACGGACAGACGCACCCCTGTTTGCAACACCCTGTGTTTTGGATTAAACAAGGTTTAGTCAAACAATGACATAGTATATATGAATTATCTAAACAAGCAAAGAACAAAAAACTACATGCAAACACACAAAGATACAAATATATAAATGTTGAACTTACCCAAGAGAAAGTGTTGATGTCGGCAGTCTCATGGTGGCCTGTCAATCTCCTCTCATTGCCTTCTCCATAGGCAGCAATGTGGTCCTTGTGCCGCGCACCCAACTTTTCAATAGCTTTTTTTATCACCTCAAAGCCACCTTCGTTTCTCATTGACTTGGTGCTAAGAGTAGAAAGCAAACCAAAAGATCAGAACTTGCTCTACAATAATATTGACTTGTACTAAATGGCCACATTGCAGAAGCAAGGAATTCAAAACGGAATTTGTATAAGCATCCACCTGTAGTTAGTATGAGCACCAGCACCGTTCCAGTCACCCTGATATTGTCAGGAAAAAAAAAAAAAAAAAAAAAACCAAAAGGAACTTGCATTAGGCAAGCACCACAAAACAGGATGATGTTTTCATGAAATCATAAGCCAACTTCAGTGCAAATGTTGGCTCATTAGAATTATGAATCTAAGGAGAATTGAGAGTGTTCAGCACAGAATAAATTTGGACACTATGAAATTGTTTGATGGGGTTTCAAATTGCAATATTCCAAGAACTCTGAATCACACAAAAGCAATCTACGATAAGAACATCAATAATTAAATTTTACTTATAAAAAAAAAAACATCAATAATTAAATTTCAAGCTGAAGCGACCAATATAAAGAAACAAAAAGGTTCATTGACCAAGAAGAAGTCACCACAATGTGGCAAAACAAACCTGGATTGGTTTTGGGTCAAACGAAAGAACAACCCCTGCAATTTCTGTGATCCTCTGTTTCATCAAGAGGACTGAAAGATTAGAAAGAGAGAAACACATACAGCAGCGTTCAAACATATGCCAACTATACATGAGCTAGTCTTTTGGACGAACCTCAAGAATGTATCGAGCAACCCACAACTGATCACCAGCAGAAATGCCAACAGAAGGGCCAACTTGAAACTCCCACTGTTTCACACCAGCACATAACAATCATTTACCAAAAAGAGGTTGTGAAGATCAAATCTTTTAAAGTAGGTTGTGAACATCACAATCACAACAAAACAAATAACAAATTGTGATCTGTTGACAATGGAATTGGAAAAAAAGAAAAGAAAGAAAGGAAAAGAATATAAAACCTTTTAAGGTTTTATACTGAGCTCACCTGACCAGGCATAACTTCCCCATTGATTCCACTGATGTTAATTCCAGCATAGAGGCATGCCTTATAGTGCGAGTCCACTATATCACGACCTAATGCCTTGTCTGCCCCTACACCACAATAGTAGGGACCCTACAAAAAAAAAAAAAAAAACTGAATTAAACTGCTTGATTCATAGGATCTTATGAAATGCTAATGAACATAAGGATTCTTTTTTTATTCCTGAAAAAAAGTACTAATAGCAATGATAAATGGTAGTAACAACAGGTACCTGAGGGCCGGGGTAGCCACCAACTGGCCATCCAAGAGGCCATTTAACATCCTTCTGAAGAAGAGTGTACTCTTGCTCAATGCCATACCTAATTACATAATTGAGGAGCTCTTAAGTACAAAATCAGTAAAAACAAAGTTGTAGTAATTAAATAGAAAGGAATAAATGCACTCATAAAGCAATATGCAACTAAATACACTTTGTATCTTTAAATTGTCGGTTTTATACTTTGCAACCTAAACTGCTAAAATTGACCCATCTAATAGCACCCTCATCTAATCTCAACCATTGAATGGATGTAAAATAGGCGATATTGTTATTAGAATACAACCTTTTGTACTTTGAATATATCATGTATCATTTTTTTCCTATAATTTGAGATGCAAAATGCAAACTCTTAATAGCATGAGAGTGCAACATATACCTATCACTGGTTAATAATACCAATCCCTTTGCTTTCTTGGGCCAAGTATAAAAATAGTTTCTGTGGTTTGTTTCAAAGTTGAATTACTCCTTGTGTTTTTTAATTAAACTTTTTACTTTCTGTAATTTTAAGAAATATCAAATTAGTACTTCTGTTAAAATTTTATTAATAAATCATTAATTTCCCTACATCAGTAGCAATGAAAGTTTGACACGTATTATTTGACAGACAACGTGAATGCCAAGTGTATTAAGCATTAAAAACTTTTCAAAATATCATTAATAAAATCAAAAAAAATATTTAAGATTAAATTAATCTTAAACCCTCTTTTCTTTGCTAGACCTTCATGAACAGATGATAGGTTTAGACATAATTCAGAAGTAAATTAATAGACAACACTAGTTAAAATATACTCCCTTATAAGTTGACCAAACAATATAACTCCTAATATTCAAACATGAAATAGAAGCTTCTACAATTTTCTTTCTCTTTTTTATTTTTAAAGAAGAGGACAACTCCCCAGTTAAGCTCTTACATATCATCATCATTAAATTCCACTAGACTAGTAATTTCCACTTCTTGTTTGTCTGCAAACCTTAAATGAGTAGGTCTGACTCCAATATTTCTAAACATTTTTGCCAAATTATTTATCATAAGGTGTTAGGTAGAGAATGGCCCCAGAAAATGTCATGCAAGACAAATGGGATCTTACAATCACACGGAGACCCACCAACCCACCCTCTCACCTAACTCACTCAATTACTTTAATCAAGTAGCCCCATATATCATCTTAATTTATAGTCATATGACGTATAAAATATCTCATTCCACTTGAAGCTGATGTAAAGGAATCATCCCATTGGCCAAAGTTTAAAGATTCAGCAAGGCATGAGATTTGGATCTATGCCTAGAAAACACATTAAAAAGAATTTTGAAAGATTCAAATACCATTTTTTTACTCAAAAAGCTTGACTTTTACCTAAAGTGAGCCCACCAATTTTCTACCACAACCAAACACCATACATCCATCCCCTCCGATCATTCCGCTTGGTAGCTGAACCTTCATCATAGCCATTAACTGTTTTTTATAGTTAACGAGACTGACTACTCAGTATTTACTTAAAACAAAAGATGACCACTTTGTATTTTTCATTTTGGACTAAAAATGAAAAATACAAAGTTATATTTTTCATCATAGCCTTCATCATAGCTGAACCTTCATCATAGCCTTTATTATTTTCATAGCAGTACTGTTATATTTTTCGATAATTCCAATACATTGATTAAGATCTCTATAATTTTTTAATAAAGTTATTATTCATCTTAAATTTTATCATCTCAGTTATATATCAATTAGCATATCACACGTTATGCGATAGCATAAGCCAACCACTTAAATACTTTCTATTTAAAATGTGACAAATCAGTCCATATGATATGTTCCCTCCAGATCTAAAATTCAAATCCTCTTGGGTGCAAATAATTTTTAGGGGTCATCAGATTGGGAGAACTTCCCATTGAATTACCCAATGTGTACTTGCGAAAAACTCCTTACTAAGAGTCTACGGACCCTGGATTAGTTGAGACTTTGTTCTCAGTCACCCAGTGCCAATAAAAAAAATCTAAATTTTAATAATTTTTTATCTGAATAAGTTTAAATAATTTGAAAGGGATGAATCTTGGCATTGACATTATAAAATAAAATGTTGCAGAATTCTGTCTCTCTCCGAGTCGCTGTGGATTATAAAATCCCGATTCCACTGAACATAACATTTAATAGCATAAAATATATATATATATATAATATATATATTGTGTGTGTATATATATATATATATTGTATAGAGTACCAGGGTTCCTCGGCGACAACGTCAGGGTGGCTAAAAATCTTGGAAGCATTGAACCTTTTGTTGGTGGGGATTGGTTCGCCAGCTGGTGTGTATGCATCGCACATCACCTATTTTTATTTTCGTGACAAAAAAAGAAAAAGAAAAAGAAAATATTGATAAATAGTAATACCAGCCTGGAATTCAAAAGTGGGACACATTCACATGTAAAAATAAATAAATAAATAGCAGTAATACCAGGATGTTGTTTCCTCGTCTGAAGGGATCCTTGAATATAGCCTGAGGACTGGATGGATCCAGATGGCAGATTCCAGAGTCAAACAAAAGAAATTTCCAACCCAACCCCCACCACCAAAAAAATAGTAATAATAATTTAAAATACGTATAGATACATGGAATATTCTCTTAAAGGAAATAAATAAATAAAAGATTCTTAGGAGAAAAGAGATTCAAGACAATCTAGTAGATCACGAGATTCACGACCGTCGATTCATCAAAGATTCTAACTTTAATTAAGATCAAATACATGGGGGGCTGATCAAGATCAATTAAGGTTGCTGGGTTTGGGGGAGGGAGGTGAATGCATACTAGATGATGACTTCGCTGTCGTCTCCGGGGGCTTGGCCTGTGCTCGAACCGTCGTAGTTCCACTTTGGGAGTTTGGCTGGGTCTGTCACTGGTCCAGGCAGAGTCTAAACGACACGTAGTACCCAGATATTGGAATATACAGTCAAGTCAACCAAAAAAAAAAAGAGAAACAACAGTGGCAGTAGTAAAAAAAGAAGCTGAAAGAAGAAGAAAAGCTCTCTCACCCTAGCTTTGCTTCTCAAGTCCAAGCCAGATCCACCAATCCTATAAAAAAAAAAACCATTGAAAATTTGCGCTTATTAGATTAATATCATCATGGGAGTGTGCTACAAGAGAAAAAAGAGAGAGAAACAAGAAAAAAGGGGTACCATATGTACTCAGCAATGATCTTGGAAGTGGTCTCCGTGAGGTCGAGGTTGATGAGATCGGAGAGAAGAGACATGGCTGCCGACTTTTGACAACAAGGGAGGGAGGAGACAGGCTGCTTTGCTGAGAGATTATAGGGGGGAGAGAGAGACTTTTGGGGGGGTGAAGAAGTTATTGGTTGGGTCCCTTAAATAGAGGTGAAGAAGTCTACCCGCCAGTTGCGACCTTTGTTCCTGTACAAAATGAAACGTTTTGAGGAAAAATAAGAGCCGATATGGACCGTGAGAGAAGATGATTTTAGAATAATTAAATAAAATATTATTTTTTAATATTATTATTATTTAAAAATTTATAAAATTGTTTATTATATTTTATATAAAAATTTAAAAAAATTATAATAATAAAATAAAATAAATTGAGAGTATTTCGCTATCAAATACCTAAATCTTGAAATTTGGATCGGATGGACTGGGATCTAAGAGCATCGGTAATGGACTAGTCAAATGTCAATGTAAGTCCAAATTTTAGCTAGATGTGAGAAAAAGCCTCCACATTGGACTAGTCAATGGTCCAAAGCTTAAGACTTGAGTTATAGTAAATCTTAAGTCATCTCCAAATATAACTAGCTACTATTCACAATGGAAAGTAATATTTTATTATTTCATCACTTCTCTCTTTATTTGAATGGTAAAACATGCATGGCATGCACATTATTTCTACTTATTGCGAATATTGATAGAGTAGACACATTATTTCTACAAAGCATGAAGATTTAGAAAATATATGAATTGTATTTGTAAAAATAAAAAATAAAAAAAAATTATATTATATTATTATTTTAACTTTAAGATCGCTAATCTAATGTAAACTCATTTAGTCAAAAATTGATACTATAGCTAAAAGTTAAGATTCTAGCCAAATTTTAGACTTGGCAGCTAGGCCATTGCCAATGCTCTAACACAATTCAAATTGATCTAATTACCCAATTTCTCTAAAAAAAAAAAAAACCAATTGGAAAAAATTTAATTGTAAGTGATTATGCGTACTAATACGCGCACTCATTCAATATAATTGGTTAGAAAGTAGATTTTATTAAAAATAATACTAATTTAAATTTAGAATATAAATGCAACAGTATTAGAATGCAAATTTGTACGGAAACTTGAAAACTCTTTGAATTTGGATTAGGCTCTGTTCTGTGGTCCTGTGGATGGATGGCTGGCTACTGCTCTTCACGTATGCACAATTGAATTCCTAAAGGAAATTGTTATATAAAAATAGCAATCCGACGAAAAAGAAAACTTATATACCAAAAGCAAAAAAATAAAGATTCCAACAAATAAACAAAAAAAAAGAAAGGGGGGGGGGGGGGGGGGGGGGACTATGTAACAAAAACAATGATTCAAACATAGTGTTCTCCCTCAGTAAGCAATTGCTTATATATTGGCTTAGAAGAAACCCCCCACAATGCACAAAGACAAAAGACTACTGGATATATATTGTTGTGCGCTTGTCATCTTGTGATTATTTTAAAGCCAACTTGGGTATAAATGAATATCAATATAATTTTATTGCTATTCTTCTACTATGACTCAGGTATAGGATACTCAGACCTTGTAATCTGCTCACATTTCTCTCTTCTATTCATTGTCTTCGTTCCAACGTATATTGTAAAAAGTTATTTTATTTGTAAGTCGGTATGTAGAACGTACTATCTAAATGATTTAAATTTATCTTTCAAATCAAATAATATCATACAGAGGTGGAACTAAGATTTGGTGCGTGGGGGCAATTAGCAAAGTGTATTATATGTAAGGTGAATGGTAACCAACATTAAATGTAGCAAAGTATATTATTAACATTTAACATTAATCATATGAGGTAGTTATTTAGGAACAACTAAATTATTCAAGCTGTCAATCTGAACCTCTTACTCGAGCTTTATCGAACTTAAGTGAACGATAAAAATTAAGATAGAAATAGTTATGTGCTTTTATCTTTACTTTCACTCCTAATTGTTAATTCAATGGTAGTATATATGTACTTACTAACAAAATTAATCCAAATTAATAAATTAGTAAGTGGAAAACTTGAAAACAAAAATGTAAATAAATAAGAAAAATAAGGTTATAAATTTACCAAATAGGTTATAAAAAAAGACCAAGATATTTTCTTTTCTCTTATGAGATGTGAAAAAAAATGAGAATGTGAGATTTTATTAATGACAAAAAATAGGTGTGAGTATGAAAAATTGTTGAAAAACTAAAAGAAACCTAGACAATTATGTACTAAGTAAAATTTTTGAAAATGTTTTGGGGGGGCAAATTATATTTATATTAAGACATCTTTAAAAAACTATATACTAAAACAAGTTTTTAAAAATTTTATTGCCCCCAAGCATCAATGTGGGTGGGGGCAAACATCAATGTAGGTCCGCCTCTGATATGATGTAAATGTTTTATTAAGTGTGTTATCTACACCGACTTGTAATTGAATTTTTCTATTACAAATAGAGATTTATTAGATTAAAGTTCTTACTTTTCTTATGCTAACAATTGCAAATACATACTTAGGCAACCACAAAATATCCAACCAAGAGAAAGTGAAACATGAAAAGACCTAAAAAAATAAATATACATAAAAGATAGTAATTAATTACCTTCAACCGTTAAGGTTTCAAGACTAATTGAATTTGTCCATCACGTAATATTATATAGATAATGATATATTTACACATTTTTTACTATTGTTTTACTATCTAGATATTTTTTTTGCACTTTTTTCTATTTGGATTTGGATTAAAAATTTCAGAACATGATCTTCTTGTATAATCTAAAAGAAAATAAATTCAATCATTCAACATAATCATGTAATTTAACAAAAAATAAATTCAATTTTATAAAAATTGACAAAAAAAGCACAAGAAAGTCAATTTTTATAAAATTGAATTTATTTTTAGTTAAATTACATGATTATGTTGAATGATTAAATTTATTTTCTTTTAGATTATACAAGAAGATAATTTCTTAATATTTTCAATCCAAATTTAAAGAGAAAAAAGGAAAAAAAAATTAATTGAATAGTAAAATAATCGTAATAGAAATGTAAGGGTATCATTACCCATATTATATTAAATAAATATGTATACCATACCATAAATAGATCACATTAATCACATAATATTATAAAGAGTAACACTACAACTACCGTTGGGAGCTTCCGCTAATGTATTTTATGTGTTTTTTTTTTTTTTTTGCTCTTTTTTTACATACATTTTTTAACACTTTTAAATATTTTTAAAAAATAAAAAAAATACAACATTATTAAAAAATATTTCTTTAATCACAAAGTAAAAATAAATAAATAAATCCCAGCTGGAGGAAGACTAGTATTGTTCTATTATAAAATATGGATCTTATATTCTCTCACCTAGCTAGCCTTATTTTAGTAAATTTCTTCCTCATAGAAAATATAAAATGTATTATGGCCATAATTCTACCCATTTTACCTGGCGGTAATATTCTTATATATACATATAGATGGCATTTCCTTCCATTTACTGTAGTGAATGATAACAGTTTTAAGTAATTTTATTAGCAATCAGTTATTTATAAACAGAATAAAAAATTTTATGTACAGTCATTTTTGTATACTTTTTTTTGCACTCTACTAATGAGATTGGTTGTGTTATTTTTTTAATATAAAATAATTATTTTGACCAATTACATCAGTAAAGCACACAAAAAGTACACAAAAGTGATTGTATGTAGTAAAACTCATATTCCATTAACGCATTTTTAAGGATATTGATTTTATTAAATTTCATCCCCTCTAAAAATGGATGTTAATATTTTAAATATAAGATACACTTATTTTTATTTATCCTTTCAAAACCTTCAAGCTTTAGGAGATTGTAAAATTACATCTAAAACATCATATGAAATTAAATTTAATTTTATAAAATTTCTTTTTATGTTTATTTTTTTCCTCTCTTTCTATATATATTTACAGCCTATCTTAGCATATATTTCCTGCACGTGATGACTTCAACATTGTACAGAATCTACTGCAATTGTCTTGTAGAGCATAAATTCAACCACAACAGCTATGGATATACCGGCAAGCCTGCCAAGAGTGTACAGCCCACTCTTGATTGTTAGCTTACAAATACTCCCATCTTCCGCATGGCTTGACCCTGCGATGACCTACTCCAACCACGTGAATTTTTCCTTAAATTAAGGCCTCGTTTATTTTTAAGGAACATCACATCTCATCTCATCTTATCTCATCTCATCATTATAATTTTTTCAAATTCTCACACAAAATAAAATAAATAATTCAATTTTTTCAAATCTCAAAACAAAAATAATATTAAAAAATATATTTTAATAATATTTTATTCAACTTTTTAACTTTAATCTCAACTCATCTCATCTCATCTCTAAAAACAAACGAACCCTAAGCAGTTTGGTCAATATTTATTGTAAATACTGTTAAGTTGATTTTACTTTTTAGTCCTTACTAAATACTTTAGTTATTTTGTTTTAGTTAATCCTGTTTTAGTCTTTTACTATCAGTTAGTTAGACTTAGTTGTATATAAATAAAAGAGTAAGTCCATGTATTTCTTTAAGGAAAATAATAACAGATTTGATTTCTTTTGCCTCCTTCAATCTTCTTTATCTTCTTGATTGAAGTTGTATCATAGTATCAGAAGAATAATAACCTAGGGTTTTACTTCAAAATCCTCTACAAGATTTGAATTTCCGCTGCAAGAATAGAAGTTCCTTCTTCTTCCTCCTCTGTCTCGTCGAATATAGAAGATTTCAGTCCATATCATCTCCAAAATGGAGATTCTCCTAAATCGGTTTTGGTCTCCAATCTGCTCACAGGAGACAACTATAACAGTTGGTCTCGATCAATGAAAATGGCTTTGAAAGCTAAGAACAAAATCGATTTCATCAATGGTTCCAGTACTCAGCCAGTTGAAACAAATTCTTCATATGCTAAATGGGATAGATGTAATAACATGGTGTTATCATGGATTCTTAATTCCGTGGTTAGGGGATATTGGGGAAACCATTGTATATGCAAA
This sequence comes from Juglans microcarpa x Juglans regia, assembly GCF_004785595.1. NCBI lineage: Eukaryota > Viridiplantae > Streptophyta > Magnoliopsida > Fagales > Juglandaceae > Juglans > Juglans microcarpa x Juglans regia. The sequence continues at coordinate 21,031,765 of NC_054598.1, forward strand.
AACTGCTAATAGATGTGGGATGAGTTGAAGCAACAATTTTCTCAAGGCAACTATTATAACACAGCTTTCTTCTTTGTTTTAAGATCAAATCTCAATGAGTGTTTATTTTCGAAAGTTCAAGTGCTTATGGGATGAACTCATGAACTATAATCAGATGCCTTGTTGTACATGTGCTGCATCTAAAAATTGTACTTGTGGAGCTGCTCGTTTGTTTGTAGAATATCAACAACATCAACATGTAATCATATTTCTTATGGGCCTAAATGAAAAATTTGCTCATGTTAGGGGTCAGATTTTACTATTGAAACCCTTACCATCTATTACTAAAGTTTTCTCTTGCTTACTTGGGTACGAATCCAGTACTGGCTTACTTGCTTTAGCAAATCCGGATGATGATATGCCTACAATTTTTTAATTTATAATTATTTTACAATTTGTTTTAAATCAATCAATATAATTATGTTACTTTCTTGAAAAAATAATTATAATTTTCCATGATTATCCTTCGTTATCTCAAATAAAATTGGAAAATAGTTGTAAATTAATTTTAAAATTTTCAGCAAAAATACGTAAATGGGGGTATAAGAATAATCATAGGGTTACTATAACTGAAATTTAAATTTTGAATTTCAAATTTCATGATTTCCATTATATCAATAATTGACATGTGGAAAAGTAAGTTTTTTGTAAGTTTTTCTTAAGTGCATTTAGCATTTTCAGAATATCAATAATAACGGAAAAAGCACGAAATCAGATTTGTGGATGTACAATAAATCCCCAAATATGAGAAACTATTGTAGCATCCAAATAATTAATCTCCATTTTAGAGATTCGGCTGGAAGAGGGTTTGAAGTGAAAACCTTAAATTTTCTCCTAAAATATAGGAGAAAACATGCTTTATGGCACCGAATGCAAATGCAGTTATAGAAACATTGTCACATGCAATTAGAACTACAAAAGCACTAATAAAAGGTAATTAATCCCTTATATATATGATTAATTTCATGAACTTCCATTTATATGGTATATTCATTTATCTCTCAGTACTTTACGCATTACAAGAAAAAATGACTTTTGTGACCAGTTAATTATAGCGAAATGACTATTTACAACTAAAATTGATTACGAATAGTCTTTAGTTGCAATAAATTGGTCATAAAAGTTCGTTCTTCTTGTAGTGACGGTGAAACGCAGGCCGGACGTTTAACATAAATTCCTATGACTAAAAAAAAAAAAAAAAAGTAGGCCGTCCAATATCTCCATGATCATCATGTCATGTATGTATTCATGAAAATTCACATGTTTTAATTTCATGCGCCATCCATGCATATACAGGACCAGCTTGGAGTTGTAAAATATTAATATTACTTCCAACTTAGAACTGAGACCTTAGCTTGAGGACCTCCTTGAATGTAAACAAAAACGCACTGTGAGCCAGGGTTTAAGACCTTTTGCCATTGAGGAAGCTCGTAGATGTTCTTTTTATTAGTTGGAGAGAGACCCAGAGAGGACCAGAGAGTTCTTCAATCGCTAGCTTCAGATCTGTAATTGGCTTCCCAGATGTATTTTTTATTACCACCTTGTGCCTGTAATGAGTCGTTTCTTGTGCAGTAGTACTCCATGTGCTGGTTATGGAGTGAAGGAATTCAATAGGAGCAGCTGCATGCAAGAAACCCACGACAACATATACATGTCAAGGCCATGCTAGGGAAATTAATAAAAGTATAATGCTATATATACACCATACTATCATCTCATTTTCATTTTATAATATAAGAGTGTACACTCTCATCCTACTGTATAAAATGTGACAGATTTATTAGTATTGGATGATCCTATAATTAATGGGATGAAAGTAGAATGATATTGTGGTGTATATATAGAATTTTCCTTAATAAAATACTAACTATTTTTAATTTTGTTTTGGCAGCTAGGATGCTTGTTTGTGAAGAAACATGCTCGTTCTTTAATTTATATAATTAATTCGGGTGACATTTATGTTTATAGTACTCACCAGATGATTTTGTTTCGGGAGTTAATGTTTTGCGGGGATCATTCCTACACTACATGCATGGATGCATGCATGCAATTAAGGTTTAGTTTGTTTTTAAGATTTAAATTTTAAATTTTAAAAATCTCTCATCTCATCATTATAATTTTTTTAAATATCTACACAAAATAAAATAAATAATTTAATTTTTTTAAATCACAAAATAAAAATATATATTAAAAAATATTTTATAACAATTTTTTATTCAATTTTTTAACTTTAATCTCAACTCAACTTATCTCATCTCATCTCTAAATAGACTGGGCGGGCATGTTTGAACGCTAAAATTCTCAACATTTTTAAAATTTATTGTAATTTCATTGTCAAACATCATCTAAATATAAAATAATTTTTTATTCTAGATTTTCAACTTTTTCGTATAATTGTTACCTAATCATTATTTAAACATAAAAATCAATTAATAATATTAAAAATTTATAATATTCAAACGATGTTTTTAACTTATAATATTTTTGTTGAAAATTTTTAATTTCTCTTATTTTCCAAAACCAAATAAGTTATTTACACTCAAATAATTTTACTACTATTTACAAAATTCTTAGATACTCTAAATGTCCAAACATTCTCTTAGTTTTTATTTATATATGAGTAATGTTATATACAATCGTGAAATATGTAAGTGTCGTGCAATCGTTTTGAAAAAAAATAGGTCAACTATTAAAAAGTTAATTTTTTTTCATGTGGGTCTCATATTTTTTAAATTTTTTCAAAATGATTGTACGACACTTGCGCACTCAGCTAACTATCATTTCTTTTTATGTATTTAGGATAAAAGGAGAAAGTACTTAATTTTGACATGATGTTTTACTCACTTGGTGTTGTTTGATGGCCGGACAACGGTGGTTTTGTGTGGTATGAACGGCCTGTAATTATTTAAGCAAGATCAATCTCATCAGACAGAATAATATCTGTAATTATATTTAACTAAACTAATTTGTAAACCCGCAATCGAAATAACCTGAGGTGGAAACGAAATGATTTTTTTAAAATTATTTAAAATTAGAGGAAATGTTTATTTTCAATACGAGTAGAAAAAAGGTTGAGAAACAGAATAGTTTATATCAAAGAGAGAGGACAAGTTTTGAGGGAAAAACTACTTGAGAAACCGAAAAGGTTCCAATACAAAATAAATAAATAATAAATTTATGAAAATATTAATAGATGATGTAGATTTATATAAGCAAGCTATAGCCACAAAAGAATTACATAAAAATAATCTTATAAATTGACGCAACTTCATGTAATCCGTTAAATCTATTATATAATAAAAGTAATTTTATAATCTAATAAACCACGTAAAGTCACGTTAATTTATGAGATTATTTTTGTGTAATTTCTTTTTAATTAAAATATTTAGACGTTGATTTGGTAATAATTAAAAGAGAAATACTTTAGTCACAAATGAATTACACAGAAAGAAATCCACAAACTGACGTAACTTGATGCAGTATTATGTCAGATTATAAAGTTATTTTTTATGTGAAGTAGAGATCTAATACATCACATGAAGTCATATCAGTTTATGAGTTTACTTTTATATAAATAGACCTCATTAAAATGGTTCTCACGCACCCGAAATACCATTTGCACCCTGAAGCTTAGAGAAGAGGCCAACAAGAGGAGCAGTGCCCGAAAGTGTAGGCTCGGTTTCTTCATAACAGGAGCGGTCATCGGAGAAGTCATCATTCTTATCAGGACCACCCACCAGGCCTCCGTATATAACATTGGGGTCTCTCTCAGAGCGATGATACCATGTCTCAAAACCTTGCACGCATTGAACCGCTGAATGGAGAACATATATGGAGGCAATTGAAGCACCTCTGTGGTGAACATGAGTCGGATATTTTGGTCCATAACCAACCAAGTAACTCATCGACTTGGGATTTTTGCCAAGAATGTAGTCAGCCTACATGCATGCACAACCATTAACATACGTCCGAACGTGATGAAATCAATGTAAACTGATCATTGAAAGAAACGAAACTAATTCGAGTAAATTGAGGTTGTCGGTAGAAGTAGCATATATAGCTAGCTAGGTGTACTGTAAATATATAAGTATATAACTGATCTTAATTTCTGTGTACCTGTGACTTGGCAAAATTGAGGAGCTCCTGAGGTTGAACAAGTTGGCCACCAGGACAGGTGAGCTTGGCGTCTGCTGCAGAGAGATAATCAGAGTAGACAGCAAGAAGAAATGCAGCGGATGAGACATACTGCATGTTATTCCATTCACGTACGTATACTAATCCCCCTGTTGATCGAACAACACGTGCAAGGAATAATCCTTATATTAATTAGCATTTAAGATTCAAACTGCAACATTAATAATATTGACATTATAATCTAGAAATTCAGTAGTACTGTTCACTGTTCATGAGGGAGACATATATATTCTAGTCTTGTGGTTACGAACCAGGAGTTTTGTAGACATTGTAGCCATCATTTTTTTGTAGACAAGCACAGGCAAAGTAGTTCGCCTTGGCCTGGTATTGTTTTAATATGTTAGTGTATGCACCGCCTTTTCCCTCCAACAGTACCTGCATAAAATGTTGGAAATCCAATTACTTTTAATAAGGTGTCTACTGCTTTAATTCACATGAAAGTTGTAGTTAATTACTGGTCAAAGGTTAGTATATATTCCAACAAATATTGTAATTAAACGAATTGAAAAGGGATGTTGCATAGATGACAAAAGCCATTCCGACATCGTAAGTTTTTTTTTTTTTCCCTCTACGTCGGAACCTCTCCAAGCCAGAGCCCGCCCTTTGAACCCACCCCTACAAAGTAAATCTCGGTTCCGTCCATCGTACCCTCAGAAGTTTTCTTATACGAAACTAGTTAAATTGCTAGCTTTTCATCAGGAGTATCCAAATAATTGTTTGTACTCATAAAGTGTTAGACCTTGAAGTAAGTGATACCCTAAGATCAAGGTTTTCAACACTTGGGCCAATCCCTTGGGGTTGACATCGAGAAATTTGTCGTATAACATCTTCCAAATTATTGAACTCAGTCCACTTCTGTTTGGTTTTCAAAGAGAACATTTATCTAAATTAAATGGAGTTCTTGGATTGTATGTAATGTAATGTACCTTTGAAAGTAGGATTTGCACACCAGCATATTTATTATCCCAAGAGAATTCTTTGACTGCCCATCCAGTTCCACCAAAGTACACAGCATTGTCCACAACATATTTCAGGTAGTACTCATCATTGGTAGCTTGAAACAGCCAGGCAGCTGCCCACAGTAACTCATCCTTCGTCAAAATATAGAGAAGCTGATCATTTAGAATATACTAAAGCAAGAAGCAGCTGACAAGATCAATGGTGATAAAAAAGAATAGTAATTCTGTTAAGGGATTATATATTTGACTAACCGAATAACCAGATGATGTGTAGAATTGCTTAGCAGACGGGATAGAGTCATCATACAAACTTCTGAACTTGTCCGCAAACGAGAAAAGCTGCCACATAATTCAGGGATATAAATAGTATTATTTTTGAAGGTTATGGATATCTGAAATGGAGTGCTAGCAACATATAAAGCTGACAACTGCTGCCACATGTACTTGTTTCTTTACGTTCTAGTATTTATTTCTTTGTCTATTTATTGCATATTTTAGTCTTCATCACTAAGTGGATATATTGTACTGTTCTTGTGTGGCAACAAAAATATATACATGACTAACCTGCTTGGCGTGAACTAAGAGGAGATTGGAGTAGGAAGAGTTAAAAGACTTGAAAGCTATGGCAGCTGAAGCCAAGGCAGCTGCAGTTTCACCGGCAACATCCGAACCAGGATGATTTGCATCAATCTTGTAAGCATCTCTTGGAGTTGTCATGTCTTCAGCACGCTCCCAACAATAGTGATCAGAGTTCCCATCGCCCACCTGAATGTTACACACCAAATTATTAAAACTTGCTCCTCGTGTGATCTCTTTTTTCTTTAATTTGTTGCTGTACATATGTGCGAATGAACATATACGTATTAGATGCACAGTGTAAGCTATTTCTGGCATCAATTCTAAACTCAAACCATTATTTTGCCCTGTTCCAGTTATTAATCAATGAGCACAAATACGTATATATTAATCAATGCACTATTCTAGTTATTATAGAGAATTGTTACAGATATAAAGAGATTATATAAAGTAAACCCACGTACTGATGTGGTTTCATAGAATCTATTAGATCTACTTTATAATAAATTTAACTTTACAATCTGACATACCACATTAAGTCACGTCAATTTGAGAGTTTACTTTTGTATAATCATTTTGTAGTTAAAGTATTTTCCATATATTAATGCTTTTGGGATGACTTCTCAGTTTAAAAGCTAGTGACTAGATGTGACAATTTGTAAGGGTGGGGTGGGGGGAAGAAATTTCTTCAAGAATTAAAGGTCCCTAGTTTCTAGTCATATATATTATATGAATAGGTGACCAAACCCTGTTTTTGTGAACATTAGTCTTACCTGTGCCCATAGAACATTAGGCTGTGGATGTGCTTTCATGAAGTAATCAGTACCCCATCTAATGGCCCATAACATGCGTCCCATTTGGTTTAGCTCTGTAATTTCTTTCCTGAACTGTATAGCTCCCCATGAAAGCATTGTCACACTGTAAGCCATTGGCAGCCCAAATTTCACATGATCTCCTGCATCATAATATCCTCCAACCATGTCCACCTGCCCCCCCAATACACCCCAAAACAAATTAAAACACGTACGTACGGTCAACATCATAATGCGTAGAGGCACGCATGCATTAAAATTGAAGTGACATTGGTGTACGTGTTTTTGCAGTAAAATGCAGACTCTCTCTTACCCCCTGCGAATACCCATCTTTGAGTCCCGAGTCGCCCCGCCACGCGACTAGCTTATCGTTTGTTGGAAGTTTACCTGATCTTTGTGCCTCGAGAAACAGCAAGCTCTTGTCAAGGGCCTCGCCGTAGTCGAAGCCCGTCGCAGTGGTTGCCGTCAAGTACCGGAACATGCCAAGCAGAAGCGCTAGGAAGACGCATGGCTTAAACTTGATCAACTTGCTCATCATGACTGATCTGGCGGTGGCCTAGACCTCTGCTCGACTCAGAAACTCAACAATAGCCTAATGCCTATATCCTTGTCAATGCGTTTGCAGCATACAACATGTTAAATATATAACAAATGATCAGGAGAAGAAAAATTACAACATCAATCAAAGAAATGGTGGGCTAATGATCACTTTTTTGTGTATGTGTGCGCTTGTGTATTAGTAGCCCTCACGTTGTGTTTGATAAACATCATGCGAACTAAGGACACGACACGAGGTTGAGCTCCCCACGTCTATGCGTATAAATATTATTATTCTGGCGCACGTTTGAGGTCGAAAAGAAATGGTGCTATATAGCTGCACCTGCACGGTGTAGCCGCACCAACAAAAAAGTCTGCCAATGATCTCAAGTACCGCGAATAACGGACGCACGATTACTTTCATACCTCTACGCAAAAATCTGCAACCACAGGCAACTGACCGGAGACCTCGTAAGAACATGAAGTATTTTGTTTGTTTATTTGAGGTTGTTGGTAGGTGTGGTTTGGTCGGCAATATTGTTGAGGGTAAACGGTAAGTGCCTTCAAAAACCCCCCCACGTGGCGGCCTTCTAATGATTTGGATCATATAATATGGCCGGGAATATCAGATATCTACTATTATTAATAGTAGACTTTAGGGGATCTTTTCTTTCCGTTTCTGTCTTGAATGTTTCTCTTATTTACTTTTGTGCCCTTATTTGTTGTTTTGTCTTCCCGTTTCTGTACGGCTGTGTCTTGCATTTTTACGTTCCTGTCCTTATTAGATTTCATGTGTACATTTTTGCCCTTGTTGGGTTTATTTTCGCTTTCCTTATTTGTCATTCTGCTTGCTGCTTTTGTACATTTTTTCCTCTGTTCTGTTTTTATTTTTTACGTTTTTGCGGTTGTTTGATTGCATCCGTACGTTTCTCCCTTTTTTTTCCTTGTAATTTTTATTTTGAATTTGCTTATTTTACATGTCGCTTGCTCTTGACAGAGTGTAGCTTCTGTTCTCGTTGTTGGGCTTTTATTTGATGTTTTATTAAGAACGAAATTGGTTTATGTTGTATTTGGTTTTACACTTGTTTCTTGTATAGTGCTTTAGTGCGTTGGTGTGATGTGTTAAGGATGTATTCCACCACCGGTCATAATCGTTAACTTACAAATCGTTAAGTGGGTGGCATGGTGTGCCTGTGACATCTCTGATGTTTACGTCAACAATAAGTGAGGGATAATAACTTAAGAATGCTCAATCAGATCATTCGAAAGTTATCTATTGCTCCTATATATAGGCATGAAAAATATTGGATGAGTACTATAAACTGATTAACTTTGTACAATGCTTAGCTATTAAAAGGCTTATCCTTGATGTATCGTAGTTGTCTAATCACCACGTCATCCATACCAAAAATGACAAAACGACATCGTTTGGTCATATGTTATTAAGTTGTTTTATAAAAACTCCTGGACATGCCTGGAGTTTTTTTTTTATATATAAATACGTATATAATTATTTATTATATATTATATATAATATATGTGGGGCAGGAGAAACTTGGAGCGGGATTGGGCCCCCTCAGTCCCCCATCTCCATTCAAGGCCTCAGATGCAAGCGGGGCCACCCGCCCCCCGCATCTGCGGCACGGAGCCTCGCTGCCCACCTCTATTAGATATTTCTAATTTTGGGTTATTTCATGAATGATGCTAGACAAGATGTGATACTTTTTATGAATCTTTGGCTACTAAATTTAATGACTATTGATTTTGGCATATTTTTTTGGACTTGTTAGAATAGATTATTTTCATTGCATAGCATTCTAGGATTTCAAATGATAGAATTTAGTTTTTGTTCTAGAAGATAAGATTATTATTCCCTCCTCTACGTTCCACATGTAGACATAGTTTTTTGCATTTGGGTGTCACATTTTCATTCTTTTGAATTAAAGACTTTGACCAAGAAAGAAAAAACATAGTTTTGGATGCTACTCTTCACCCACCTTATTCATTAACCCATTGCTATATAATTGAACCAATTTTAGAGTTTTATACCAAGTGTTAACGTCGTGTTTCGCACGTGTTTGGACCAGGTTCCAGCAACTCAAGTTTCCAAGACTTGGGCTAGTGAAAATAGAGAAGAAGACAGTTGGGAGAGGGCGACCTTGGGGCCATGGAGTCTCTGATGTCAAAGTCAGTAAATTCTCTTAGAAGTTTGTAAGTAAGTGAAAGAGTCTAGGGATCAGAAAGAGTTTTTCGTATCTAGGACTTGCTATTTATACCAAGAGTTTGGGGAACAGATCGTGTCTGCCCCCATGGAGTCTGTGTCCTTTGTACAGTTCCTTTTATCAAAGTCCTTTAATGCAACGTGGCTCTGCGACGATGTCATTAATGTGGTGTGTAGCTCGGATAGTGGTGCCATTAATGTGGCGTAGTTTCCCTATTTACCTCACCTTGCTAACATCCTTGGTGGTCCATTGATACCTTCCCTATCAAAGGATCGAGGGTCCCTTGTATTTTACGCCCATTAAGCTGACAAACACTCAAGAGTTGGACACTATTCAGAGGGTCTTCTGGTCTCGAGTCTCATCCCCTGCAGCACTTTTCCTCATGCAGGTAGCGTCTAGAGGCACCTACCCATAAGCCAGATCGAAGATTCTACATGTTCTGGATTAGGCATTTGGTTTGTTCCCAGTTGCCTTTCTTAGGCCCACTTAGACAGAGGGGGAAAATCCCCTCACACCAAGTTTTTATGCTACTTTACATTATCCTATTTTCAACCACATTTTATTTACTGTATATAAATGTTATTTTCAGGATTTTTTTCACACAAATGGAAAAACGTGCCTTTCACGTTGCACCATCAACTAGTATATATATAAATATATATATATATATATCTATTCTATATATATAAGCAGCTATCGAGCTAATGAACAATAGATTTTGTCCATCCGTAAATTCTTTCCGTGTGTGTTGTGTTGTGTCTTTTTTATCCGTGCATTATGTTCTTTTGTGTTTGTGTAACTGAGGGCTTGTAGTCTTTTCATTCCCTCCCAATCACTCTTGCTCTCGTCGCAGAATTCTAACCCAGAACTCAAAAGCCCCAATATCGCAAGCCCCTAAACCATAGCGATTTGGTGAAAGATTGTAAATTTTGAAGGGGGATCGAGAGGAGTGGATGGAGATCGAGGAGAAACAACAGCATTGGTGTTGTTCTTCAGAAAATAGGAGGGAGAACAACGACTACAGATCGAAGGACGAATGGACAAAGGGACGAAGGACTACATGAATGAAGGGTACCACATGGTCCGAATTGGCGATGCCTTCAAGAACGGCTGCTACGTTGTCCAGAGCAAGCTCGGCTGGGGCCACTTCTCAACTGTTTGGCTCCCCTGGGATACCCATTTCTCTGTATCTTTCTCTATCTCACTCTGTACTTCTTGCTTGATCTCCTTCACTCTGTACTTTCATCCATGACTAGGAGATCTGTTGCTACACACCCTTGGCATGATCTCGAGATAGGTATGGATAAGATGTAAAATAGACTTACCTTACAAGAAAGATGTTGAGAGTGCTGTAAGCTTTCATTATTATCTCAACATCAGGGGTATCGAGCTCTAATATATAGGTTTGATCGCATAATCTATTTTAAAAAATTTGGTATTTTTTTTTCAAAGTTGATTGGGTACCCCAACAAGTGGTGTTAACACACCAGTTTGTGTGGAGCAAAGCTCTTGTACTTGACATATGTACCTTATGGATACTTGGTTTTTTTAGGCTAGCTTATATTTAGATTCACATTTTTGTCATTGGACTTGATTGGTCTTCTAATGAATAATCAATTTCATATTAATTGATAGGTGGTTTTCGATTACGATGACCTAATGAAGATTCCTTACTTTAAGGGTGAGATAGAAGAATTAACGAATGAGGTGGTAAAGTTATGTTAAGCTCCTCTTGTCATGTTGGCTTGCATTATATATTTTCTACCTAATTATACATGGTCTCAAATTGATTTTTCCCTTACCTTTCTTTGCTTGTTCTTTCTTTAATATTAGCATCATCTTGTATTCTAGAACTGATGCTAATGGGGACGTGGCAAACCAAGATGTTCACCTCCCTGGAGTTTTACCTAAATTTCCTGGTCCGTTTTATTTCTACTTCGGGAAACCAATTGAAACGGAAGGTATGGCCCTTCAAAATTGAGGGGTATTGGTTAAAAAATATTAAAATACAATTGGCTACTTTGAAAAAAATGGTTTTTTTTTTTTTAAAAAATTGTGGTGCATCTATTTGTCACAGGTAGCCATCACTGCATTTCATTCATCTTAGAGATATATATATTTTCTAGATTGGAGACTTTAAAGTCGGTGGATGTTTATCCAAAGTACTTAATTCACTGAGGTGGCTAGAATAAGCTTAAGAAGAACAATTGCAAGCAACAATCATATCTGTCCATGCCATTCTGATCTTTTAATCTATACTTGATTGTTATTTTCTATTCAATCATTATGGTAAACCTATTAGGTAACCTTCTTTCCATTTCAAAGAGGACCTGGAGGCCCAAATGTGTTCAACTGTGTAAGGATATTCCACCTTTCTTGTCATCTGTTCTATCTTTCTGTGTTGAATGGCTATACAATTTCTTATAGTTTGCGTTCGCTTAACAACTGATTCTTGCAGAGTGTGCGTGTAAATGTTAAATTGTATATTTTTTTAAAGATACTTCCATCTAAAAGTGTGTTTTTTAGCTTCAAATCTCTATGACATAATTGGTGCAAAATCAAGATTAAAAAAAATAAAAGTATCTTCAGAGTACTTTTAATGGTTGAGAAATATAAAAGAGAAAATAAGTGAAAAAAGACAGCTTTTAAGAGTGAAAATGTAGCATTTTTAGTATTGGCTCTATTTTTATATCACTTCCAACTTCTGAAATTGTCTACCACAAATTCTATCACGGTGTTTTCCAACCTCATCTATTCTTACATTTTTTTTCTTCTAATTCTTGTTTAGTTGGGTGTGTAGCCAAGTGTAGGGAAGTTAGAAAGAATCATAAATTGTGTAACCTACAGCTTGAAGAGATGAGATGATTTTCTACCCTATTTTCTTATAAAGAGAGGAAACCAAGATGTGAACAATTTCTACAAAAAATTCTGCTATAGTTTTAACTCTACTTCTTCCTCTATTTGAATCACTTTTTAATGATGTTCAAGCCTTCATTTTTACGTGTTAAATCAGTAGAGGTTAGTAAGTTTCTTCCCCATTGCATTTTCTATCTTGCTTATATTTTCTTTCGTAGTTTGCATATTTCACCATTATTTTTCCCGTTTGAAGATCCGTAGGTTTGTATAGATTGAAACTGCTCTCTGTTTCTTTGCTGCCTCTTGTATCCACATTGATAGAAGACAATTTTAGTAAATTTAAGTTTGTTTTTGAGTGAAACTTTCTTATCTCTTGCATGTAAATGTACAATCTAAATTGTTCAACTTCCATGAGTGTATTGATTCTCCATTCAATTATTTGTTTTTTTGGGATTTTGGACAAACTTGGATTTGAGCAACATGTATTATATTCCGGCATGGAGACAAGGAACATGAAGGGTGGCTTGCAAAGAAATTACTTGCTAAATTTATGGTCGGCCAAGTGATTTTATTATAAAGGAATGAAGTTCTTATTCTAGGTTTCTAAAGCAATTTTTTTTTTCTTAGATGCCTACAAATTATTTTAGTATTTTTTTTAGTGTATAAAGGAGAGATTCTTTAGCCATGAGTTGCTTTATGTCTCAATTCTAAATGCTAAGAAAAATAAGACCCCATTTCGTTAACATGCTCTATAAATTGTGATCATATGGTTGTTTTCATTCATCATATATGATCTCTCTAATAGATATATTTAACAGTTTTTAGTTGCTTTGAATTTTCATGAATTCTTGTTTGTCTTTCACTGAGATTTATTTCCTTTTTGAGTGTTGATTTTGCAGGATCCTTTTTCTCTGAAAACTTTTTCTTGTTAATGCATATGTTGTTTTGTAGTGGAGCTTCCAAGTTCCATCCATTCTCTTAGAGAGCAAAAAGATCTATACAGTTGAACCATCAGAAGTGGAACTCCTGAAATTTAAACCTTTTGTGAATACTGAATATGATAATTTGGAGTGGCTCACAGTTTTATGTTAACAAAAAAAAAAAAAAATTGTGCAGGAAAACCTCATGTTAGGAAAAAACTGTAATTTCAATTCCCCCGTACTTGTATCAACCTATGACATATTTTAACTCTTTGACTTATTAGTCTTTGAACTAATGTTTTTATCTTCCAATTTATGCTAGCATGTACTTAACTATCATTATCCAAAGATATTTGTTAGAATTTACTTTTTCTTTTTTATGCATTACATTATTGATTGAAATCAATTTTTTTTAATAAAAAATATATTATTTTTTAAAAATAAAATAATCATTTCATCCAACTAGGCTAACGTGCTTTGCACGTTGCTCCTGTCCTAGTATGTATATATATATATATATATATATCTATGATTTTGACATTCGATTTCATTGCGGCGGATTTTAAATATTTGTGACTGCAATGATTCATCTACAGTCAATTTGTATGTATCAATTATAGATACTTGTATGTGTTTTAATATTATTACGTGCAACTTTCGTATATTCAGAAACTAGCTAATTTAGTCATGTTCAGACCATCTAGCTAGGGCTAAAAATAAAAACCGCAAAACCGATGAACCAGACCGAATCGATGTATTTAGTCCGGTGTAAAATTGGTTCGGTACGGTACTAGTTTCAATTTGGTAAAAATGTTCAAAATCGGTCCGATTTTGATTTTGCTTTTTATAACACCGAATTGGACCGGCTTATATATATAATTTTTTTTATATTATATATAAAATATTTTTTATATGATTTTTTTATATTATATATATTTTTATATTATATAATACATATTTTTATATTATATTATATATATTATATTCTAAATTGCTAATTAATATAATATCAAATTTTAAAATCTTATTATTCATGTCTTATAATCTAATAACATAAAAGTAATATAACATCTGATATAACATAAAACTAATTTTGTAAATCTTAATATTATAACATTTGATATAACATAAAAATTTTAATTTTATAACATAAAATATTAAAATTAATATAACATAAAATTTAATCATAAACATGAGCGTTAATATTAAGTTATTAACATAAACCTACTTTTGTCTAAGTAGGAGAGGCCCAGTACTCAGACTGAATATTATTCAGGAGATGACGAAACAAGTCAAAGTCATATAGGCAAGAATGACTATAGCTGAAAATAGACAGAAGAGTTATACCGACAATAGGAGGAGAGAGTTGACTTTCGAAGAGTGATTTGGTGTACCTTAAGGTGTCCCCCAATGAAGGGTGTTTAGAGATTTGGGCTAAAAGGAAAGTTTAGCCCAAGATATATTGGACCTTACCAAGTGGTGGAAAGGATCGGCCCAATGCGTATCGAGTTTGGTTACCTGCAGAATACAAATGTATTCATAACGTGTTCCACAATTCCTCACGTAGGAGAAATTTCGGGAACCAAAACCTCGAGTAATTGAAGCAGATCTAGTTCGATTACAATCGAATCTTACGTATGAAGAAAAGCTGATACTATCGTAGATAGGAAAGAGTAGAGATTAAGATCTAAAGTCATACCCTTGGTAAATGTGCAGTGAGAAGATGCAAGAAACAATGAGTTTACATGAAAAAAATGAGTGAGCCATGCAAAAGTAGTTCTCATATTTATTCGAGCCACAATTATTAGCTGTAATGCACGAGGGAGGGGTAAAATAGATAATAAACGAGGAAAAACACAATTATAAATAGGCTATCATTCTCCTTAATCTTTAACTTAAAATTAGCACCCCTTGAGAGACGGAATGGTGCAAGAGAAAAGAATTTCCAAGAGGGCAGCCATACCTCTTGAAATCATGCGTCGATTCTTAGAAAGGTGACGTGAGAAAGGAGAGAAGAGAGACCAAACAACAACATCTGGAGGAGGAAAATCATCGAGACAATGAGAGTGCTTAGATGGCCAGATATCTAATATCTGAGATGTTAGATCACGTTTGCACGACCGCATGAGGGTAGCACACAAAGAAGGGAAGATGACAATACTAGAAAGTGACGAGCAAGATAAGGGTAAGGGTGAAGATAATAGAGACCATGACTGATGGACACGGTCGAAAAAGAAGACAAAGGAGACAGAGGAGTCATCTCGTGTCTTGACCACCATTGTAGAAGGCCAGCCCACTAACGAATACGAGGGAAAGCCCCATTTGCAGTCGAAGGCGACCAAAGGTATCGACAAGTCGCCTGTTTGAACTTCCCTCCCTTGATAGGACTAGGAGATGGAAAGCCCTACCAAATTTTGAGGACAAAATTCCTTATAAGGTGAGAAGGATGTGAGGAACCACCTGACGTGAAAGGAGACAAAACATTCTTAGAGTTTAGTAGAATGCTAAACATGGGAACTGTATGAGATAACATGGAAATGAGGAATGGCTCGGAAAGGTGACAATGTCGTATGTAGAAGCCCACACTCTATCTGAAGGGTCACATCTGGAGTGGTTAACTTTAACTTTATTAACGAGTCATAACAGGTTATAACAGGTCAAAATGGGTTGGCCCGTTATCAACCCGTTAAGCAATTGTGTCTTAACAGGTCAACTTGTTTTGACCGGAACCTGTTAAAACTAGGCCCAAACTTATTATTATCGTGTCGTGTTCGTGTTGGGTTAATGGGTTGTGTCAGATATTAACATCCCTAATTCTGAGTAGGCGTCCATAAAGTTAAGCATGCAATGACCTGCGGTGGAGTCTACGATCATATCAATCCATGGAAGAGAGAAGCTGTCCTTGCAGCAGGCTTTATTCAAATCTTTGAAATCAATACATATTCTCCACTTACTGTTGACCTTTTTCACTAACACCACGTTGGATTGCCAGTCCGGGTAGCGTGCTTCATGTATGAACCTCACTACTAAGAGGCGGTCGATTTCCTCTATGATGGTGGTGCACTTCTCAACGCTTATTATTATTATTATTATTATTAAGTACATGTCTAATTTGTCTCATAATGAGTGGAGCAGAGCATGTCCTATTATGATTTCAATATAATGAGTTTTAAACATTTGATTTGTTATGTGTTCAATAATTTTACATTTTCTGTTTCTTTATTTTTTTCAAGTCTAATTATAATCATTTGTGAAATTTTTTGAATAGATTTATTATTATTTTTACATTTGTCATGTTTGTTGTTTTAATTGATATGCATCTTAAAATTCATATTTACTAGATCAAAATTCAATAGCACTTTCGATAGGGAATACGTGCATTGCACATAAACTCTTAATTAATATATATATATATATATATATATATATATGAAGGTACACTTAGAATAAGTTCAAACCACCTACCTGAGACAACAAACTTTGCTTCATAAAAATTCTCATTCTTTTCGTCCTTGTTTTAGGCGACAACAAGTTTGAACACATTTGAAAGTTTGTCGCTCCAGTTGAGATTTTTTCCTCTCATTCCTTCAGCTCATACCTCTATCTTTTTACTTTAATGCTAGTTAACGCCCTTGGGAAGAAGACTAAGACATGTTTGGATATTTAGTATATCTTAGTATGTCTGTAAATATAAATTATTTAAGTTAAATGTTTTATTAGGTTTTAGGAAAATGTGAGAACAAAGTTGAATAAGAATATTATAGAATTAAAATATTGTTTGAATATAATCTTTGAATATAATTTTTTTAATTTGAAAATTAATATTATTTTTTGTATGTTATTTGGAAGTTTAAGAAAATTGTAATGATTAGTTGAAAAGTTAAAAATTTAAAATTGAAAAGTATTTTAATTTGAGTAATGTTTGGAAAGGATATATCTGAGAATATATTAAAATACTTGAGAATAGTAGTGTTGACAAACGAACCCTAAGTTCAGGTAAGAAAATCTAGTTCCGTTTCCTTCGTTTCTTGGGTCTATACTTAACATAAAATAACAATAACACAAGTTAGTTTTTTTTAAAACCCTACTGCTGTCTGAATTTGTTTTGTGGCGTCTAGATTTGAATTTTCTCACATCTTACTCATAACTCTTATGTAGTTGAGTGGATAATCATAAATAATGAAAGTAGGATCTGTAAATAAGATTAAACTACCTGTTAGAGTCTAAAGTATATCAGAAAAATTCTGATACTTGCTACTTGTGCTACAACAGTTTTTCTCTTCATTTTCAGCTTTCATATTCACTCTATAAAGTTGAGACTGTAGTTTAAATTTCATTTGGAATGAGATATATTTCAAATTAGTAAGAAACTCTATCATTTCCCTATCAAAGTTCTCATACAAGACATAAAAGACAATAACAACATACTTGTTTCAAGTTCTGAAATTTTCTGCACTATTTATGTCCTGGTGTCTTCCAACATCATTTACTCTTACATTTTTCATGTAATACTTGTTTAGTTGGATGTATAAGCAAGTAGAGGGATGGTAGAAACAAACATAATTCGATCAACTTACTGCTTGAAAAGGTGAAATGATTTTCCGCTCTGCTTAGTCTAGGCTATCTCAGTTTCTGCAATGAATTTAGCTCTCTCATTTTCTCTCTGAGTTCCTTCTTAATTTAGTTCAACTCTCCATTTTTATGTGTCTAACCCTTAAAAATCAATGTGTAGGTATGAGTTATCTTCCCTAGCTTATAACCTAAATAAACAACTAAGAACTTCACCTAAGCTAGTAAGTTTTCTTTTTAAATTTTCTAGTTTACCAAGAGCATTAGTTAACTCCATGCTATTTTTATAACATGTCTACACATAAATCATGCTTCTTTCCAGTTTTTTTTTCAACACTAGTTCATTTGTTTATGTAGTTGAGATTATGGTTGAAGGAGTGAAGTTTTGAAATAAATATACAACTAAATTATTGACTGTACAAGTTAGTGAAGAAATTTTCTGCTATACAATCTGTTTTAGTCCAAATAGGCCCATTTTTGTTTTCATTTTCAACTTTATCTTTCACTCAACTAAAGTTACTTATTTGTGTGATAAACTACTGAAAAACAAGGGCAAAATCAGTCATCAACTAAGCCTTAATTCTTCACACTTTTTGATTCCCACAAGATTACTAAAAGGTGGCAAAGATCTATTTTGGTGAAATTTCCAGATTTTGACTTTCTTTGTTCCCTTCAACTCCAAGCAAATTCATATTATCTATACATTCAATCCATGGTTATGACCCATCTTTAATGTAGAAAATTCAATAGGCCCTTATTGGACACCAAGCATGTTATTAAACATGTTTATGAATTTCTTTATAATACTTGAAATGTGGAGTTTAAATGGCTTAATTTAGTGCTAAGTATGTAAGTATAACATGAAATTGTTATGCATTGATGAATTGAATAGTGAGAATGATGAAATAAAGTTGGATTGATTTGGTTTCTTAGTGGGCTTGTTTGATATGGAAGGAAGTTGAAAGGATAGAGATTTTGCCTTGTAGTTGACTTTGTCTAAGTGAAGAGGAAGTTAAGGAAAATGTTTTACTTCCTTGTTGGAATCAAAGCAAAGAACTAGCTAAAAATATAGTTAGGAAAACTTAAGACAAAGTGAGTATTGATATGTTTACTCTTTTTGATTTAATAGGATTTGTTGAAGTGCAAGAGGAACTAAAAGTTAAGCTTGTAGGTAAGTAGTTATGACTATGCTTTTTATACCATGTTTTTATACTAAAATGTTATTTTCTTTCTTCAAATGTTTCTTTGTAATGAAGATGTAAATGTATATAATATATAAGCCTTTCTTGGTAACCCATGTTAAACATCATATTAATTATAAATGTGTGTATAAGTATGATGCAAAGTATTCACATTCAAGACTGAGATCATGCAATTTATCATGTATATATTTTCTTAAAAATTAGTGACTTTCTTAATATAAAGTTATAGCATGAAATGCATAGCTTTTATGAAACAAAATACATACTTCATTGGATTAAAAAAGATAATAAAAATTTTATGAAAGGAAAAAGAAAATGAAAAAGAAAAAGAAAAGGAAATGAAAGTTTTATGTATGAAAATACATAATGGCTAACAACTGAATGATGATGCTACCAAAGAGAGGCATATTGCGATGCCAGATCGGTTCGATTTGTAGTACACCCAGTAGCGCCATCCTGACTGAGGGATTTCCAACCCGCGACCGTGGGAGGAATCGGATCCAAAAGACTGACCTTAATACATAGGGCGTAATAGTGTGTACTTGTTAATGAAAAGTGAAAATTGATTTAGAATGTTTAATTAAAATCTTTTAGACATGTATGACTTTTCAAAGGAAATGAATAGTTGATGTATGATATTTTAACTGTACGATGTAACTACTTATTATGTATTAGACTTGCTTCTATGACTAATGTTTTAAACGTCTAGGTATTAACGAAGATGAAGCTGTAGAGCAAGACGCCACTCAAGGAGAAGGGATGAATACTTAGAAACCTTGGATTGGGTCTTGTAAATGGTGTTTTTGGTTGGTGTTGAACATGATGAATTTTGGCTTATCTATTTTGAGAAAACAAAAATTTTGTAAACATGGAAAATATTCATACTTTGTAAATAGTTATGGTTTTTAATGTGTAACTAATAGGACAGTCTTATATTTTGACAAACATCTTATTTTGAGTTTTGAAGTTATGAGGAAAAAAAAATGAGAAAGTCCCTTTTATTAATTGTTAGGTTTTATATTATTTGCGTATAAAGAGAAAGTAGGATGAAATGTAGCAGCTCATTCCATCTCTAGGGAGGGGTTGTTACAATTTATCAATTAAAAATTTAAAAGACTCTATTCCTTCAAACCAATCATCTTATGCAAATTTTGAAGAAGATGAACAAGCAACTCATATATGCTATTATTTAAATAAAGAAAATTGTATATGTAACAAAACTAAGGCCCTGTTTTGATAGTGAAAGCGTTTCATCTCATCTCTATCATTAAAACTTTTCTAAAATTTCACACAAAATATAATAAACAATTTAACTTTTTCAAATCCCAAAATAATAATAATATTATAATAATATTTTATTCAACTTTCATCTAAAACTATCTCATATCATTTCACTATCCAAACCACACCTTAAATATTTTATCAAAACATGAAGATATATTATTCTAGAACTAATGGATAAAATTAATGATCCAGAGGAAAGAAAATGATACTTGATAAAACTAAAACATACTCTTCATAAATAAATAAAAAAAACCTATATACACAACCTCTGTCTCCTAATGTTATAATTTCTAAGAAATAATTAATAGATTCAAAACAGAAAAAACAAAAAGTACACTACAAGAATTATAATAAGAAATTAATCAAATAAAACAAGAAGTTAAACATTTCAAAACTTCTAACCACATACTTGAAGTTTCTAATGAACAAATATTACAAGAAATCATATTATTAAAATTATTAAAAATAGATAAACAAATTACAATCTCAAATCAAGAAAAATGAGAACCCTCCTCGTCAATCATCCTTAATAAAGAGTCGGAAAGCTCATTAACATTCTAAATAGAATATACTTCCAAAAATGTTACGCAGAAGTAACAATTTCTAATAATCAAAAGTTTTCTTTTACAACAATTGCATTGTTAGATTCTGAATTAGATTTAAGCTGTACTGAAGAATGATTGATACATTCTAAAAATTTTGAAAATACAAAAGAGATATTGTCACGAGCTAACGGCACAAAATTAAATATAAATTATAAATTAACAAATACACATATTTGTAATAATGCAAATTGTTTTAAAGCCACATTTATTCCAATTAAAATTATTAATACAAAAGTTATATTAAGAAATCCACTTCTTGCTTTGTTATATCGAAATTACTACTAAAATATTAGAGCAAGGAACTCAATATAAATTTTTGTTTTCACTTTTTTCATAAGAAATAAATCATTTTAAAGAAATTTCATTAAGCAAAGAAATCAATTATTTAACAAAACATAAAATTAACATGAAAGAAAAACAAATAAAATTTCTTAAACAATAATTAAGAAAATATAAAAGAACTTAAGAATTATTAACAAACTCATTATTACTCCAACAAATTAATAATTTCATAACAGTAATTGAAAAAAAAATATGCTCTAGATTACCAAATGCTTTTTGGAATAGAAATTAACATGAAGTTGAATTACTTTACGACAAAGAATTTTTAGAGAAAAAAATCGCTATGAAAGCTAGACCATATTCAAATGAATGATGAACTTTTATGAATTCGTTATTCTGATCTCTAATAAAAAGTTTATAATCTCGTTTTTATAATGCGACTATATTCTCCAAATTCGACGTGAAAAACTGATTTTGACAAATACAAATTAATGAAAAAAGTTTAGTATAAAACATATTTTATAGTCCTGCTGGACATTATGAATGGAACGTCAGGCCATTTGGGTTGACAAATGCCCCCCATTGAATTTCAAAACATTATGAATAAAATGTTTACTCCGTTTACTCATTTTTCGATTGTCTATATAGATAATGTGTTAATTTTTTCTTCATCTATAGAGCAATATTATAAACATTTAAAAACTTTTGTTCAAATAATTAAGCAGAACAGATTAGTTGATTCAACACCAAAAATAAATTATTCCAGATTAAGATATGTTTCTCAGGCATAATATTTACCCATGCACTATCACACCCATTTGTAAAGCTATAGAATTTGAATAAATTTCCTGATAAAATTAAAGATAAACAACAAATACAAAGGATTTTAGAAATCCTTAATCATGTATTTGATTTTTTCTAATTTCTTAGACTATTATGTAACTTTTATTTAAAAGATTAAAAAAAAATTTGCCTCCATGAACATCAAAACATACAAATATTATAAGGCAAACTAAATCTCATGTCAAACAAATCATTTGTTTAGGACTCATTTTTCCTTATACTTTTAAAATTGTTGAAATTGAAGCCCCTAACCTTGGTTATAGAGTAATCATAAAAAACAATTATCATCTTCTACCCCTGACCAAATCATTCGATTTTATTCAAAATGTTATAATTCTACTTAAAAGAATTATAACACTATTAAAAAATAAATCTTAACCATCGCATTTTGTCTTTCCAAATTTCAAGATGATTTATTAAATCAAAAGTTTTTATTTTGAATTGATTGTAAATATACCAAAAAGTTTTTAATTAAAGATGTGAAAAACCTAATTTTTAAATAAATATTTACTAGATGGTAAGCTATATTAAATATTTTTTTTTTATTTTGATTTTGAACATATTAAATGAGAATCTAATTCTCTTATTGATTTTTTCTCTCTAGACTTTTTACAGGGAAAATATTGTAGCCTTCCAAATCCTGAGTAAAACTTAAATCTTTATGCTTTAGGACACCATCTCCCCCTATACATGATTGTGTCCTTTTGTAACTCCAATATCTTTATATAGTGTTAGGATCATTACCATTGGTATGACCTTGTTACAACCAATTCTCACAATTGTCTTCTGTATATTCTTCTCTATTATAAAAACCTCCAGCTTATTCTATTTTTTCAAATCATGCTGGCACCCTGTTTTCCCAATCAAACAAGAAATCCAGCATCTAATTGAACCTCAACAATTACTCAACATTTTTATTCTCCCAAATTGGCATTACATTTTTTAGGATATCAAGAAAACTCAATATTTTTATGAATTCATATTAGTAGATACCAATCATTATCTCTGAAATTCCATGAAACTTACAAACTCAACTTGCTCCTCCTTCACCCCCCATTATTGCCTCCCACAAAGTCACTATTAAACAAGTTCTCATAATATCTCAATGGCAAAAAAATCCCTATTTAGTTAAAAAAATTTCTCAACCTTATAACCCCCAGTATTTTGATTACAATGATTATCAACAAGCATCGATGAAGGCCTTTTTAAGGTAGAATAAAAATCTCATCACTCCTGGTTTCTTTATTTTGATGAATTACAGGAGATCATAACACTTCCAAAACGGTTCTCACTTTGGTGGAACCATTATGACCCAGAATTCTCTCTTTATTTCCCACATCACTCCAAGAAAGATTTGGAATTTTTTCATCTCAAATTGAATATCCACATGCATTGGAACACTGTCATCTTCTTCTTCTATTTTTTCTAAAATATAAAATTAAAGTGGATTATGAAATAAGAGTATATCATTACTCCACATTCTTCTTGCAACAATATCAAGTTCTTAGCATGCCAAGTCTCAGAAAAATGGTGAAAAATTATAATTATGATCATGCTGTCAAGATGTTCTCGCAAGTTATCAAAACTCTTGGAAGTTTTAGTTTAGCGTAGCAAATTTCAGACCCAATTAGTCTCAATAACAAGCAAAAAGGAATTAAAGAACTTAATAGAAGTCATGTCAAAAGTTTCTAATAATTAGGATGAAGAAAGTCCGCTATCAAGTCATTCTCAACAGAACCAATTATCTCTAGGTCTAGGCCTCTCTAGCCGAGGCCTCCCCTTCACTAGGTTTTCCTCTCCAACCAACACAATTACTCCAAGATGCTCAAGACCTACTTGATTTGGACTTTTCAGATTATGATCCATATCTTCCGCCATAAAACAAAAAACGAAGATGTAAGATTTTCAATTATGAAATGGTACAATTATTCAAGCTAGACATCAAGACAAGAATAGTTATCATTACTATTTCACCGTTTCTGCTGATATATTAAAACAAAACAACTTTTAGCAACCATTATCATATTAATGTTCAGCTTTTACTATTTTGCCGAGACATCAAAACAAAACAACTTTTGACAACCATTATCATGTTATTGTACACTTTGTACTGTTTTTGTCAGGTGCAATTATCAAATACACTATTAATATGCCTATAAAAAGAAGACTTGTCAAAGGAGAAGGGCATTTAGAAAACCTTCTCTTGAGCATCATTTTTTCCAAAAACATTCATTCCCTATCCTTGGTAATATCTTCTTCTTTATGTCTTCTATATAGTACGTACTCTAAGAATTCCTCTTCCAAGTATGTTTAGTTTAATAATAAACTTGTTTATCATTTATTATATTTATCATGTAGCTCTCCTTCTTACATTATTTATTTCTATATCTTTATACTTACCATTATTTTTTTATAAGCATTAAGGTAATAGATATGACAATTTCAATCATATGACTTTTATTTTTTAAGGCCTCGTTTGGTTGTCAGATTCAGCTGAGATCAATTTAGTTAA
The DNA here is from genome assembly GCF_004785595.1 of Juglans microcarpa x Juglans regia. NCBI lineage: Eukaryota > Viridiplantae > Streptophyta > Magnoliopsida > Fagales > Juglandaceae > Juglans > Juglans microcarpa x Juglans regia. The sequence goes on from NC_054598.1 coordinate 21,056,177, forward strand.
GACTAATTTTAAGCTGAGTTTAATATCTAAAATTATTAAATTTATCTCAATTTAAAATCTATTTATATATGAGATCTATAATTTTTTTAACTTCTCATAAATACATCTAAATTCATCTTAATATTTAAATATATTTAAATTTATCTTAGATAAATATTACAAAATTTATTCTATCATTTTAACTCATTATTATTTATAAAAAAATAAAATCAACTCAACATGCAAACATAGCCTAAATCACGCATACACGTAAGCGGTTTTAGAGTAAACATAACACCTGAAAACAAAGCGACAGAGAGAGACAGACGCAGACGAATCGAAGTCTGTTCTCCCTCCGCCCATAAAAGTAAAGGTCCATGATCATATTTCCCACAAAATTCACACCAATCTCATCATTCTTACCCCAATTTATCACCCCGTCATTTCGATGGTCTAACCTTAAACCCCTCCCGTAATATATACTCCCCTAATTCGCCGGAAAGGATTTACAAGATGGCGTCTCCGGCAACTCCGGAGTCGATCTTTCTGGAAGATTTCGGACAAAAGGTTGACCTGACCCGTCGAATAAGGGAGGTGCTGTTGAACTATCCGGAGGGGACCACGGTGCTCAAGGAACTCATTCAGAACGCTGACGATGCCGGCGCCACAACTGTCCGCCTCTGCCTTGACCGCCGGCTCCACGGCTCCAACTCGCTCTTGTCTGACACCCTGGCGCAGTGGCAGGGCCCTGCGCTTCTGGCTTACAATGACGCCGTTTTCACTGAGGATGATTTCGTTAGTATTTCCAGGATCGGTGGGAGTATTAAGCACGGGCAGGCGTGGAAGACCGGCCGATTCGGGTAATGTTTTTTAAATTTCACTCGCACGCGCGCGTGTATATGTGGGTTGGGTTTCTATATTTTTTTTGACAAGTAACTTGTGGGATGAAAGAACAACTTCTATACATATTATAGACACAGTGATTGCTTTCGTTGTTTGTTAGAAAATGTTTCAAGAATCTTTTTAGGTTTCTACTGTATGCGTCCATATGTTGAGTTAGTTTTCCTTTTATGCTAAGAAATTTGGATCCCAGTGAGCTTGAATTTTCAGAGAATTGTAGCCATCAGGTGCAGCTGCCTAGTTAATTGTAACACTCTTTCCGTAGGTCAGGAATGTTACGTACATTCATAACATAATGCCTGGCAAAGAGATTCAATCACATAAAATACACCATCTATTGGATCATAAAACTAACTTAGCATGACAGTCTTTCATTACATAAAAGCTGAAACATAAAGAAATGATCTAAACTAGTTCTCTGTCATGCTAACACTGCTTAAATGTCTAAATCATACTCTTAAGTCTCTGGAAATTTATTCTACTTTTGGCACTCCTGCTTTGTATCCACAAAATCATCATCTGGGATATTTAAACATAAAACAGCGAAACAAACAAATGAGTCGAAGACCCAGTAATAGCACATTATACTGTAAACTTAACTTAGTTTAACATTAGGCTTAATTTTGAAAACTTGCATAAATCATCACAATATACATCTAACTATAGATCATTCTTTAGCAACATAAGCGTAATCAAACATATCATGGCAATACATGTAACATGGATGCATGAATGACTGACTCCATGCATTTCCTATCATTCGAACATAACTTATTCATCTTGTCTTTCACTTACTTATTGGCCATCATAACATGTGTGCATTGGTCCAATTGTTGTTGACCGTATATAACATATCGTAACATGGGGTGAACCACGCTTGGGTTTGTGGCACCGTATAACATATCATAACATGTAGTGAAACACACTTAGGTTAGTGTTATCACATAACCTTTGGTGAACCATGCTTGAGTTCGTGGCACCACATATCATAACCTGTGGTGAAACACGCTTGAATCCGTGTCACCTCAAAACATCATAGCTTACATGTGGTGGACCACGCTTGAGTCCGTGACTCGCACATCCACCCATAACATGAGGCCAATCTTAAAGTTTGCTTCTCATTCATGTGTTTTCACACTAACTTTCATAATGCATGTGAACATGTTTGCCTTCATGAATTTACACGGCATGACACTCTTGTGCATAGCATAACATAAAACATGGTAACCCTAAGGGGTTGGGCCCAAGTGGTGAAGGCTTTGGTCTTGGGGTATCACTCCTTTCAAGGTCCAAGGTTCAACACCTCATAGGTGCAAACAATCCTTTGGGGCCACACCTCCTGGTGAAAAGCCAGCGATTTAACCAGTTCCGTATAGGGAAACTTTCGAGGGTGCGGTGCACGGGACCGGAGTTTGCTCTGCAGGGATGGGTTCGAAGGGCCCTGCCTTGGAGAGGTTCCTTGACATAAAAAAAGAAGAAGCATACCATAAAACATGGCATATTGTTATGAGTCTTACACAACATAGCATAGCATGGGCATGACATAACATGATCTAAACATTACATGAACATTACATGGCATACGTGTGATTTTCATAATATATCATCCATTCTAGCAACAATCCATATCAGCATAGCATACAAAGTCTCATTCACAAGCATATCATTGTAATTCATAGAGGTTTGTGAAAAGGGGCTAACCTTGAATTGGCTCGTATCGTAGCATAGGTAAACATCACATTTTTCATGCAAAGCAGAATATTTATAGCACACATAAAGTTATGATCATGCTATTTACCTTTTAGCGTTACTTTTTGGATCCTACTTCATAGCTCATTACTGAGAGAGAAGGAGAGGTGCGGTGGTGGAGGTGAGTCGAGTTCGACGGCGGCAACTGGAGGATCCCTCGGAATAGTGGGGATCCGACGGAATTTGGCTGGCAGGTAGTTTCTGGGCAGCGTGTATGGTGTTCTGATGTTCTTTGTGGTCGACGGTGGCCTGAGCAAAAACACGCAGGAGCTATCTGGTTATTGACAGGGGAGAGAAAGCAACGTAGAGGGGTTTTGGGCGTCGATGCACGTCGTGGAGGAAGGAGGGCTTACTGTCGGCGTGCTCTGAGGTGGTTTCCGGCGTGGTAGGTGATTGGTTTGCTGTGAGGAAGGCTACGGGGGAAGGCTATGGGGCTTTGCTGTGTAGAAGAAAATTAGAATTTATGTGGGGAAGGTTTCTGGCCGCAAGGATGCTGCTGGTTGATGGAGGAATATCGTGGGGAACAAGAATATATATATATATATATATGTATGCGCGGGTTTTTGATGTGCGAATTGGTTTCCAATTAGGAAACTATTCAAACTTGGGAAACCAACAGAGGAATATACAGGGTGTTGATAGTGGAAGAAACCCAATCAAATAAAATCTCTATTTTAAAACTGATCTGTTAAAATATTTACTAAAATAATAATAATAATAATAATAATAATTCTAAACCCTGATTTTTGACCCTTATGTTACATTAATGGTCAAGGGTTAACAGGGCTCTACTCACCGGTAGGGTCGTGTATATGTTCACTCTCCAGGTGTGTGTATAAAGAGCCCTGCATTGTGATAAAAAAGAAATTCAGAGAATTGTCAGAGGGGAGTTTATTCTTTTTTTGTTGATAAGTAAAGTAAAAATTTTATTGAATCAGTAAGGCATAGCCCAGGGAAATTTATTCTTTACATACACTCATATATGTAATATATATTGTTAGGGAAATTATTTTCTTTCAAACAACTCTTCCAACACTTTTATATGATCTGGACATTCTTCATTTCGCTATGTACCTTTTCAGAGTAATCAGGTATGCTTCATGGCTCCTACATATGCAAGGAGCAAGCCAAAACCAGCTGAAGTGTTGATGACGATGATTATGACAAGCTAAGGGGGCTGAGAGTTGCAAGAATCAAGAAGTCCATTGAACTGAATAGGGTGGGAAAGAGAGGTTCAGAAAATGATTGGATTAGCAAGGAGAAATTCAAGACCCACTGGGTGCTAATGTAAAATAAAAATTAAAAAATGGAAGATACGAAAGAATAAATAATAAAACCCATGTTGTTGTTGAAGGTGAAAATGAACCTTTTTGAGAAGGTTGCAGATGGTGTTTAGACTAATTCTTAGATTCGATGTAGGTTGTCTCATATGTCCCGGTCCTATTTCTTTTGTTAAGGTTATGTAGAGAGAGGTAGAGAGAAGATTTTGATTGTATATTCTTTTCTTTCCCACTTCTATTTGAGCAACGTTCAGTACTTGTATGAAGAGGAGGTGTTTGTAAAAGAGGAAGAGAAGTTGTTTTCTCAATGTAGTGAGGGTTGAGGTCAGCCTAGAGCTCTCCGCAACACAATTACATAACAAAAAACTACAACTGAAATGTCAATAAGAACTACCTAATTGATGCTGGATAAACCCTAAGGACGGTGTAGGACTGCATTCTTCAACCAAATAGAAGTACCTAGTCTCTATTCCGAGTTCTTCTCCGAAACCCATCATTCAAGATAGAAATTTGAACCCCATTCTTGAAATAACTATGGATGGTACTTGTGGTCTAAGCTCGTCAACTGAGGGCAAAATAAGGGTTTAGAATCGGGGTTTTATTTTGCAGGTTGATTATTTGTTAGAGAGGCAAAAGAAGAGCAAGATGGAGCCTTTTCTTTTTGAAGAAAGCAGGTTGCAGGAATTTACTGACAACAGCTGTTTGAAATGTTTTGGGTTGGATTTAAAGGATTACATAGCGGATAAATGCTGGAAAAAAAAAGAGGGTTTTGAGATTTTAAAAGTTGTGAGAGAGTGGGTATGGTCAGGGGTTATAAATAGAGAAGAAAAGGGAAGTTCAAGGATACTCAATAGTCCCTGTCAGAAATCTGAATCATTGGGGTACATTGAGTAGATATGTAGAGACTTAAATTGCATTTGGACACTTAAATTTGGCAAGTATACTGAAGACTACATGAAATCCAATAAATAGTATCAATAATAGGAAAAATTCTAGAATATCTAGATCCGAAGTATTTAGGAAAACAACCCGAAAAATATAGTTATTTGTAGAAATGTTATGTAATTATATGCTTTTGCACATAAAGATATCTTCAACTCTTAAACTAGTTATCCTAATTAATAACTATTTTAATTCCAAACACTTATTGACTGGATGTAAAAAACATACAAGACTCCTTTCAATCCAATGTTATACGTGAACCTCATGAGGAAAAGCTTAAGTCTCCAAGACTGAAAGCTACTCTAAATACAGAAACTAGAGTCCTAGACTCTATTCTATCGCTGCAGTCATTCCCTCAAGCAATGTTCTCTAACCTTACCTTTAGTTTCTCTCACTGCATCTCCTTTTCCAAACATCTCCTGTTTTTTTTATATAAGTATTATAGGAAGTGACAAAAAAAATTTATAATTGGAGTATTGTCAAAATTTGTTTATTTTTTATGCATATTCTTTTAAGCCTTTTATGAAGTATGTGAGTATTCTTGTGGTCTTAGATAGGACCAGGCAATTTGAATTCGATTGCAATTCCATTATAATATTGGTTTTTTTGAGCCAATATTACTTCATAATATTATTTTTACCAATGAAAAAAATATTATGAAATAATATTATATTATCTTATCGTGTTGTATCATTTCTGATGTAACGTCATAAAGTTACTAAATTATATATGTAATAATTTTCTATATTACTCTTAGTTCCAAACATAAGGTAGAGGATCTAATTAGACTACTGCTGTAAGTAGATATATAACATGTTCATTTCTGGAGTAAAGAACCAGTCCTGCTATTTATATTCTTTCTCCTCTTCTATATATATATATATAATATGTATATATGTATATATCATGCTGCAGTTTTTTGTTGGTGTAGTTTTCTGTGATTTCAATGCTTATTTTTCTGAATTTACTTTGTTAATTTGCCTTTTTAGGGTTGGGTTCAACTCGGTGTATCATTTGACTGATCTGCCCTCATTTGTGAGTGGCAAACATGTGGTATTATTTGATCCTCAGGGATTTTACCTTCCCAAGGTTTCTACAGCTAATCCTGGAAAGCGAATCGACTATGTTAGTTCGTCAGCCATCTCACTATATAAAGACCAATTCTTTCCGTATTGTGCTTTTGGTTGTGACATGAAAATTCCTTTCGCTGGAACTTTATTCCGTTTCCCTTTGAGGAATGCAGATCAGGGAGTCAGAAGTAAGCTCTCGAGGCAGGCGTACTTGGAAGATGACATATCTTCCATGTTTGTTCATCTTTACGAGGAAGGAGTGTTCACGCTACTCTTCCTAAAAAATGTTATGTCCATCGAAATGTATGTGTGGGATGTTGGAGAACTTGAGCCAAGGAAGCTTTATTCGTGCTCCGTGAGTTCGGCAAACAGTGACACTGTGTGGCATCGGCAGGCGCTACTGAGGTTATCAAAATCGATAAATTTTACTAATAACGAGATGGATACCTTTTCATTGGACTTTTTGAGTGAAGCCACAATCGGAACCCAATCTGAGAAGAGGGTAGATAGTTTTTATATTGTGCAAACAATGGCTTCGGCATCCAGTAGGATTGGTTCTTTTGCTGCTACCGCTTCCAAAGAATATGATATTAACTTGTTGCCATGGGCATCAGTTGCAGCATGCACATCAGATGATTCATCAAATGTAATTTTCAGTATTCAATTCTTTCATAGTGCAAGCATTGCTTTCGATCTCTCTCTCTCTCTCACTCACACACACACGCACGCACACACAGTGACTTACACAGCATTTCAGTTTGGTACATTTTGGCTATTTTTGTCGCTATATGTTTGAGCAATTTAAACTCAAAAGTATGAATTTTAATCTTAATTGTGATATTATAGGCATGTGCATATATATGGTAACCTGTACTTTAACTATTGTACACTGTTGCTTTTAGCAGTTGTTCTATCCAGTATGAAAGTCAAATTTAATGGATATTTTGAAACCTTTCAATTATATATTCTGTGCATTGTTACCATCTAATTGCCTCTAGATTGGTACTACAAGCTGTAGATAATGCTTTTAGTGCATCTTAAATAGATGTAATTAGCTGGCATGTCGTATATTTTTGCCCCTGTTAATTTGGATATTTAATTGCCATATAGGTTTTCCATTTGACTTTTGGTTTAGCGAGAGAGGCATTCGGTGAGCCTGCCATGTGAAACTTTAAAGGATGTTCGTTTATACATCTGCAATAACCTTGTGATGTTGTACTGTGGAAAAACACAGGAAACCAAATGAGACATTCTTTTCCTAGAAGTAATGGGTGGGGACCTAGGCCATGATTTCAATTCCTCTTGGTGTGTGAGTTGGCCATTACATAACTGTAAAAAAAGCAAGGGAAAAAAGGAAAAGGAAAAGATACAAAAAGAAAAGGACCATGTTATATATATATATATATATATATATATATATATAAAGTGTAGTTATTAGCTGTTTAAGATGGTTCTAAACATGGCTGTTTGTCTTAGAATGCATTTGATAGTGTTTAAGAGGTTTTTCATTTGGCTTTTGGTTTAGCAAGAAAGAGCATTCGGTGAGCCTGCCCTGTGAACTTCAGTTGCGACGTGCATGCTTTGTCAGCCTTGGATGTTAAATTTGATGGTGAACGTCATATTTGATCAATGCACGTTCATTTTTAAGGCCTTAAGTTACCAAATTGCTATCGCGTCAAGTCTCAAAAGGCAATATTAGAGGTGAAAGAAATTTGGTTATTGTAGTCCTTAAAAAAGGATGTGTGCTATATGTTACGAAAGTTTCTATCATACATCAAGGATCTGCTGATGGAGAGTCCATGTTGCTCCAGAAGCTTAGAATTAGGGTGCCAGGTGCCGAAACTGGTACTTTGGAGGTCTCATTACGAAAGAGGTAGTAGTTATGGGGCTTCAGTGTAAGTTTTCCAATCATTTATTGTTGGTGCTAATCCTGTTTGGTAGTGTAAATGAGCCATTGCTTTTTATGAAAAATCACTTTTAATGGACTTCATATTTCGGATTAGAGTTGATCCTCACAATTCAATTTGAACAACAATTTGGGAGAGATTTCAGAAGTCTCTTTCTAACCATTATCAAACATCTTGGCTGAGGTCTTTTAAAGCTCGTGGTTGGGGTGTTAAATTTAGACCTTCCACTTGGTTGTCTACATAATGCTAACGGTGCTGTTTTTTCTTGTTTTGCGGAGCAAGTGGTTGATGCTAGAGATTTCATATTGCTGGGTAGTTTGGTTATCTTGGTGTACGTTATGAATGATCTCTTCATGGACACGGAGAGGACAAGCTGCAGTGGATTTCGGATTTTGCTAAACTGTATCATGGGCCTGAAAACTTTATTTCTTTTTTCTGAAATGATGATACTGGTAGATGGGAAGCTAAGGTTGGGGAAGTAGGTACTTTTAGCAAGATATTTATAAAAAAGGAATCTCTGAGATCATGCAAACGCTAGTCTTTTATGCGGTTAAACCATATACCGATGGGACGTGGGCCCTAGAAATTGTTTGCAACCAAGGGTTTGAACCTTAGACCTGGAGGAAGCATACCCAAAGACCAAGGCCCTTACCAGTTAAGCCAACCCCTAGGGGCTTTGCAACAAATATAACAGAACATCCATTCCCTCATGTCTACTAATATAATCTTTGCAGCTATGGATGGTTTTTTTGCCCAGTGCATGCTTCACTAGGCTGATGTTTTTTGGGCCCACAAGTATTTGTTTCTAATGTTAATTTTTGTATGTTGTACTTCTTGTTTAGAAGATTTGTTTTGCTTGTTCTGTATCAGTGCTCATGTTGTTCTGTATGCATGTTTGTGAGGCTGACCTGCCGAGTACTCTTGAACAAATAAATTGCTGCTTTTAGTTGTGCATTCCCCTGTTTGAAATCTTTTTTTCCCATTTTTCTCACTATACCAAAAGATTCACATATTGTTACAATATGATTTATAACAGAATGATGTTCTTAAGCTTGGTCGGGCATTCTGTTTCCTTCCACTGCCTGTAAGAACTGGATTGACTGTCCAAGTTAATGGGTACTTTGAGGTGTCATCAAACCGTCGTGGCATTTGGTATGGGGCTGACATGGATAGAAGTGGAAAAATTCGTTCTATCTGGAACAGGCTTCTTTTAGAAGATGTTGTGGCTCCTACATTTACACAATTGCTGCTTGGTTTGCAAGGGTTGCTAGGTCCTACAAATATGTACTATTCCTTATGGCCCAATGGTTCTTTTGAAGAGCCGTGGAACATTTTAGTCAAGCAGATATACAGAAACATTCATAATGCCCCTGTTTTGTATTCAGAACTTGGAGGAGGAAAATGGGTTTCACCAGCTGAAGCTTTTCTTCATGACGAGGAATTTAGTAAAAGTAAGGAACTCAGTGAGGCTTTGGTGCAGCTAGGACTTCCTATTGTACATTTACCCAGTACTTTGTTTAATATGCTTCTTAAAGATGCTTCTGATTTTAAGCAGAATGTGGTCACTCCTGATATAGTACGCCATTTTCTTAGGGGATGTAAAGCTCTTGTTTCATCAAGTAAATCCTACAAGCTTGTACTGTTGGAATACTGCCTTGAAGACGTGATAGATGCTGAAGCAATTACACATGCATATAATCTGCCTTTGGTTCCTTTGGCAAATGGTGATTTCGGATTATTTTCGGAAGTTTCGAAAGGACTTTCTTATTTTGTCTGCACAGAGTTAGAGTACATGTTACTTCAACGTATTTCTGATAGAGTAATTGATCATGATATACCTCTCAACGTGCTGAATAGACTCTCTGGTATTGCAAAGTCATCAAGGTCAAATCTTGTTTTTTTCAATGTTCATTATTTCCTTCAGTTATTCCCTAAGTTTGTACCTGCTGACTGGAAATATAAAAGTAAAGTTTTCTGGGACCCAGGGTCTTGTCGTGATCATCCGACTTCGTCATGGCTTGTGTTACTGTGGCAATATCTTCAGAATCAGTGTGAGAAGTTATTGTTGTTTGGTGATTGGCCTATCTTGCCATCTACATCTAGTCATCTGTACAGAGTTTCCAGACAATCTAAACTAATCAACGCAGTAAAGCTTTCCATTAAGATGCAAAACATACTTGTTTCGATTGGATGCAAGATATTAAACCCCAACTATGGAGTTGAACACTCAGACTTATGTCACTATGTCTGTGATGGTGATGCTGCTGGTATTTTGGACTCCATTTATGATGTTGTCTCTTCAGATGGTGGCAGCTTAGTGGAAACTCTTCATATTTTGGGAGTGGAAGAGAGGGATGAGCTTCGTAGATTTTTTCTTGATCCAAAATGGTATATTGGAGATTGTATGGATGGTTCTAACATAAGAAATTGCCAGAAGCTGCCTATTTATAGAGTCTATGGTGGAGGATCTGCTCAAGAAATCCAATTTTCTGATCTAGAAAATCCTCGAAAATATTTACCACCATTAGATGTCCCTGAATACTTTTTGGGAGGCGAGTTCATTATTACCTCATTGACTAGTGAAGAAGAGATTCTGTTAAGGTATTATGGAATTGAGAGAATGGGGAAGGCATCTTTCTACAGACAGCAGGTTTTCAATAGAGTCGGGGAGTTACCACCTGAAATTCGTGACAGCATCATGCTCTCTGTTTTGCAAAACCTACCACAATTGTGTGTCGAGGACTCATCTCTCAGGCAATGCTTGAGAAGTTTGGAATTTGTCCCAACCCATAGTGGTGCTCTTAGGAGTCCTGACAGACTGTATGATCCTCGTAACGACGAATTATATGCATTACTAGAAGACTCTGATGATTTCCCTTATGGTCCTTTCCAAGAATCTGGAATTTTGGACATGCTACAAGGTTTGGGCCTGAGAACATCTGTATCTCCTGAGACAGTTATACAAAGTGCTCGACAGGTAGAACGATTAATGCATGAGGATCAACAAAAAGCATATTCAAGAGCCAAAATACTTCTCTCCTACTTAGAAGTTAATGCTATAAAGTGGCTACCTACTCCACCAAATGATGATCAAGGAACAGTGAATCGAATAATCTTACGAGCTGCAACTTCATTTAGACCTCGCAACCTTAAATCTGACCTTGATAAGTTCTGGAATGATCTCCGGATGATCTGCTGGTGTCCAGTTTTAGTTTCTTCTCCTTTCCAGACATTACCGTGGCCTGTTGTGTCATCCATGGTTGCTCCTCCCAAGCTCGTAAGGTTGCAAACAGACTTGTGGCTTGTTTCTGCGAGCATGCGAATACTGGATGGAGAATGCTCTTCCACAGCTCTATCACACGGCCTTTGTTGGTCTTCTCCACCAGGCGGAAGTTTGATTGCCGCACAACTACTTGAGCTTGGGAAAAATAATGAGATACTGAATGATCAGGTTCTTAGGCAGGAACTAGCCCTGTCAATGCCGAGGATGTACTCAATTCTGACCAGCTTGATTGGCTCAGATGAGATGGACATTGTAAAGGCTGTTCTTGAAGGTTGTCGGTGGATATGGGTGGGAGATGGATTCGCAACCGCAGATGAGGTGGTCCTTGATGGTCCACTTCATTTGGCTCCTTATATACGTGTTATACCCGTTGATTTAGCAGTTTTCAAGGATTTATTTTTAGAACTTGGCATTCGAGAATTCTTGAAGCCCACTGATTATGCTAATATTCTGTGTAGAATGGCTGCGGAAAAGGGTTCCTCCCCTCTTGATGCACCAGAAGTCAGGGCAGCCATACTAATTGTGCAGCATCTGGCCGAAGCTCATTTTGGTGACCGGCAAGTGAAGGTCTATTTACCCGATGTTTCGGGCAGACTCTTTCCTGCTGGTGACTTGGTTTATAATGATGCTCCCTGGTTACTTGGCTCAGAAGATTTTGATAGTTCATTTCATGCTTCCTCAAACCTGACATTGAATGTGAAGAGAGCAGTTCAAAAATTTGTACATGGGAACATATCCAATGATGTTGCTGAGAAACTTGGTGTCTGCTCGCTCCGTAGAACCTTGCTTGCTGAGAGTGCTGATTCGATGAATCTGAGTTTGTCTGGAGCTGCTGAAGCTTTTGGACAGCATGAAGCCTTGACAACGAGGCTTAAACATATACTTGAAATGTATGCAGATGGGCCTGGGATTCTATTTGAGCTGGTGCAAAATGCAGAGGATGCAGGAGCTTCTGAGGTGACCTTTCTTTTGGATAAAACTCAGTATGGGACTTCTTCTGTTCTCTCTCCTGAAATGGCAGATTGGCAAGGTCCTGCATTGTACTGTTTTAATGACTCTGTTTTCAGTCCTCAGGATCTTTATGCAATCTCGCGCATTGGTCAAGAAAGTAAACTAGAGAAGCCTTTTGCAATTGGAAGATTTGGGCTGGGTTTTAATTGTGTCTATCACTTTACAGATATTCCCACTTTTGTTTCAGGGGAACACATCGTTATGTTTGATCCTCATGCTTGCAATCTGCCCGGGATCTCTCCATCGCACCCTGGCCTGCGTATTAGATTTGTGGGTAGAAGGATCTTGGAACAATTTCCCGATCAATTTTCTCCATACTTGCACTTCGGGTGTGATTTGCAGCATCCATTTCCTGGAACCATATTCCGTTTCCCACTTAGGACTGAGACTGTTGCTTCTCGAAGCCAAATAAAGAAAGAAGGATATGCACCTGAAGATGTCCTTTCTCTTTTTGCTTCTTTCTCTGAGGTTGTGTCTGATTCTCTGCTTTTCCTACGCAGTGTGAAAACTATCTCTATTTTTGTGAAGGAGGGACCCGGACATCAAATGCAGCTTATACATCGTGTGGACAGGCATCGTATCAGTGAACCAGAATATGAATCCAATGCACTACAGGATATGTTTAGCTTTATTAATGGAAACCAACATAGTGGAATGGATAAGGATCAGTTCCTGAAGAAACTGAGAAAATCCATCGATGGTGGCCTGCCATATAAATGTCAAAAGATTATTACTACTGAGCATAGTACATCTGGTGATATATCACACTGTTGGATAACCACTGAATGTATAGGCACTGGGCAAGCTAAGAGCAACTCTGCAGCATGTAACGACAAATCTCATAATTTTGTACCGTGGGCATGCGTTGCTGCATATTTACATTCTGTCAAGCTTGATAAGAAATTAAATGACATCCCAAAGACAGAGGATTCTTTTGTAATTGGGCCTGATTTATTTCAGTTTCCTACAACTTCCACTCAAGAAAGGAAGGATTTTGAAGGCCGTGCCTTCTGCTTTTTACCACTGCCAATCAGCACTGGTCTTCCATTACATATTAATTCCTATTTTGAGTTGTCATCAAATCGTAGAGACATCTGGTTTGGTAATGACATGGCTGGTGGTGGGAAAAAACGCTCAGACTGGAATATATACATCCTTGAAGATGTTGTTGCCCCTGCTTACGCTCGTTTGCTCGAGAAAGTATCATTGGAGATTGGCCCCTGTGATTTATTCTTTTCATTATGGCCTACAACAACAGGATTAGAACCTTGGGCATCAGTAGTACGGAAACTCTATGCTTTTATTGCTGATTTTGGTCTTCGTGTATTATTTACAAAAGCTAGAGGGGGGCAGTGGATTTCAACGAAGCAATCTATTTTTCCTGATTTCACTTTCCACAAGGCACATGATCTTGTAGAAGCATTAGCAGATGCTGGTCTACCTCTTGTAACTGTTTCCCGGCAACTTGTAGAGAGATTCATGGAGTTCTGCCCTTCATTGCATTTCCTGACACCGCAGTTGTTAAGGACTTTGTTAATTCGGAGAAAACGTGGATTTAAGGACAGAAATGCAATGGTTTTGACCCTTGAATATTGCTTGATTGACTTAATAGTACCTGTTCAGTTTGATAGTCTGTGTGGTTTGCCGTTGTTACCTCTTGCTGATGGTTCATTTGCAACAATTGACAAAAAGGGTTTTGGCGAAAGAATCTATATTGCACAGGGGGACGAGTATGGTCTTCTCAAGGATTTAGTTCCGCATCAACTAGTAGATTGTGGGATCCCAGAAGAGGTTCATCAAAAGATTTGTGACATAGCCCATGGTGAGGACTCAAATATTTCTTTTCTGTCATGCAATTTGCTTGAGAAACTCTTTTTGAAGTTACTTCCAGCAGAGTGGCAGCTTGCAAAACAGGTGTCTTGGACTCCCGGTCATCAAGGCCATCCAAGTTTAGAATGGATAAGACTTCTGTGGTGCTATCTGAAGTCATCTTGTGAGAACCTTTCTGTGTTTTCCAAGTGGCCTATTTTACCTGCCGGGAATAATTTTCTCCTGCAACTAGTTGAAAACTCGAATGTGATTAAAGATGATGGGTGGAGTGAGAACATATCCTCTTTGTTGCTGAAAGTAGGGTGTCTATTTTTGAGGCGTGACTTGCCAATAGATCATCCACAGTTGGAAAACTTTGTGCAGCCACCAACAGCAACTGGTGTATTAAATGCATTTCTGGCAATTGCTGGTAAGCCAGAGAATATAGAGGGGCTTTTTCATGATGCATCAGAAGGGGAGCTGCATGAACTTCGAAGTTTTATTCTTCAGTCCAAATGGTTCTCCGAAGAGAAAATTGAAAACATGCATATTGACATCATCAAGCACCTACCTATATTTGAGTCATATCGAAGTAGAAAGCCAGTGAGTTTGAGTAAACCTATCAAATTGCTTAAACCTGATGGTGTACGTGAGGATCTTTTGAATGACGACTTTGTACGCATGGAATCAGAGAAGGAACGAATTATTTTAACAAGGTATTTGGAGATTACAGAACCCTCCAGGGTGGAACTCTACAAAGATTATGTGCTCAACCGCATGCCAGAGTTTGTTTCACAGCAGGAAGCTCTTTTAGCCATTCTACATGATGTGAAGCTTTTGATTGAGGAAGATATTTCTATCAAATCTGCACTGTCCACAACACCTTTTGTTTTGGCAGCTAATGGATCTTGGCAACAACCATGCAGGTATGGTTTTTCATTCTCTTGTTGCTGCTGCTGTTGCAATTAAAAAAAAACAACATTTGAATAAAGTGGGTTTTCTTGTTATGTACTTATAAACTAGTGGCACTCAATATTGGACATTTATGAGGAACCGCCTGGTTTAGGCCTCGTTTGGATGTTGAGCTGAGTTAAGTTCTTTATGAATAGTAGTGAGTTGAGATGGTGGAGTGAGTTTTGTGAAGTCTACCTAGGATGAGTTTAGATGTGTTTGGATGTTAAGATGAGTTTAGATGTATTTATGGGAAGTTGAAAAAGGTTGTGGGTCCCGCGTGTAAAAAAGTGTTGAGTTGAAAAAAGTTGTGGGTCCTACTGTAAAGAGGTTTTGAGTTGAGATGAGTTTAGTGATTTGAGAATTGAATGTTTGGATGTTAGACTCTGCATAAAATTAGACTGAACTCTCAGTTCAGTCCAAGTTTCAAACGGGGCCTTATTGTATTGTAACCAATATTCTATTAGATAGACCTCTATGCCTGTGGAAAATTTACAGGATTAGTTGATTTGAATTTGAATTAATTTTTGTCATGTCATCCTTAATTGTTTTTTGTAACCAATATTCTATTACATTTGCTAGCAAGTTAGGTTGCATATGGATGTGTGTAATGTCCAAATGGAAGGCCTAAATCACATGGTCTATACTCCAAAAAGACTAGTCAATGATACAATTGGAACTCCATTGGAACATTATAAAGAGCAAGAACTTCTCATTTCCAAACAATGTAGGATTCTATACACCACTTACTCTTATTTTTATCATATGGATATCACAATCTCCCCCCGCTTAAGGACGTCGAGCCCGTCTTTCGTAGGTGGCACGACTCAAGTCCCACATTTTTGGTTGGGGTAGGCTTTGATATCATTTGTAACGCTCCAATGGAAGGCCCAAACCACATGGCCTATACTCCAATGATACAATTTGAGCTCCATTGGAACATTATAAAGAGCTAGAACTTCTCTTTCCTAAGCAATGTGGGATCCCATACATTACTTACTCTTATCCTTATCATATGGGGTATCACAATGTGGGAGTTTTTCAATAAATGAACTGTTTAATGAAGTTTTAAGTTCTGTTTTTGAATAATTTTGTTTGGAATGTAGTATATAAATAAAATAGTTTATGATAGATTTTTTATGTAAGTAAAATAGTTTATGATAGATGTGCATATTTTTATATAAGGTTGGAGAAATTTCCTGATCACGTGTGCCCGTTCTTGCTTTTGTGGGTTCATCACTAAGCTATGACCTTTCTTTAGTTATTGCATGTAAACATTTAATTTTCCATTCTTAGTTTCAATTTCTCCTATTTTCTTAGAAGAAAGTGAAAGGATCTATTCTATTTACATTCTTCCTCACTTTTAAATTGACATTTTTGGGCCTGTTTGAGGCCATACTATTAAAAGATTTTTGAGGTAATTTGATGTATCTTTCCTTTTGAGGGTTCATTTTTGTTATTGATTCATTTTGTTTTCAAGATTGAGTCTAGATACATTCTAGGAGTCTGTAAGTTTGGTCTTGAATTGGGTTTTACTCAGACTGGAAATTGTGATATGAATTTGATTTAACTTGTTTGGTTAATAGGAACTTTGGGGTTGGTCTATGGAAAAAACATTTGAAGGGGTTCGGGTGAGTTTTCCCAGTCCACTTAATATGAGGTGGAGAGGGTCTCAAGATAAAGTTCAAGTACTGTAATACCCCCGGTGAATGGGATTCACATTACTTGGGATGATGAAGTTATTGTCCTTTATAATAATTTAAAGGACTCTTATTGTAACATATACTAACTAGTAAGAAGAAAAATTGCTAAAACTTCTTCAAGTAAGAAATACAAAAAGCAACACTATTTGGGCCATAATCCGATGAAAGAGGGTATTAATATAGAAAACTTGAGCCCCAACATTGATATCTTGTAATCGTTGAAACCATAGTCATTCTTTCCAAAGACAAACAATTAGCATGGAAAGGTCATCCTCCACAGCAGTGCACAATGATGGCTACCTAATTCCACTTTCCAACATGTTAAGAGATTCCCCACTTGAGAAGACATAACCCAATTTATTCTAAAGAGGCTAAGAACCATGTTCCACAAAAGGCTAGCAACTTCGCAATGCAGAAGAAGGTGATCCACTAATTCCTCAATCTTTTTATGCATATTTTTTTTATAAGTAAGAAGTAATTTTATTATAAACGAATGTATAGGCGAAACCCATGTACACTAGAAGTATACAAAAGAAAACATCTAAATTCATTCTAGGAAACAAATAGCGACACTAGAAAATCATGAACAGAAGCTCTGTGAATCACTAAAGCATGCACAAAGAAATTCCGGAGTTGCTCCAAAGTACACTGCTTGTCATTAAAACACCACTCATTCCTTTCCATCTAAATGCACCACATAAGACACAAAGGAACCATCTTCCAAGCCGCATCTACTTGAGAACAACTATGAAGCCTGTTCCAACATGCAAGAAGATCAACCACTCTCAAAGGCATTACCCAAACCAAGCCGATTCTACAAAAAATGCCATCCCACAACGCCCTTGCCACCTTACAATGCAAAAGTAGATGATCCACGGTTTCCACAGTCTTTTTACACATGAAACATCAATCCATAACTATAATACCCCGCTTCTTTACATTATCCAACGTTAAAATTTTCCCAAGAGAGGCAGTCCAAATGAAAATAGCAACTTTGGAAGGCACGTGAGACCTCCAAATACACTTCCAAGGAAAAGGAGGACTATTCTGAAAAGTCAGTAGCTTAGGAGATACTTGGGGAATGAGATAAGATGATAATTTTGTAAATAGTAGTAAGATAGTTTGAGTCGAGTATTTATTGGGTTTTGAGAAATGAGAGAAAAAGTTAAATAAAAAATATTAGAAAATTAAAATATTGTTAGAATATTATTTTGTTTTGGGATTTAAAAAAGTTGAATTGTTTTTTGTTTTTTATTTGAAAGTTTGAGAAAATTGTAATGATTAGTTTGAAAAAATTGTAATGATTAGTTTGAAAGTGTTTGTGTTTGAATGATGTTTGGGAAATAGATGAGATAGGATGAGATGAAATTTTTTTCCAAACATCCCCTAGTATGAACGAACAATGAACTTTTTACGCCCTTTGGACTTCCACAACATCCTATCCTCATCATTACCACCAAGTCTCAGAGTATAAAAAGCTAAAGAAAGCTGAAATTTCGTCAATGTCCCAATCCTGAACAGCTCTACTTAAGCAAATATACCACTGAATCAAGCCATTAGAATGACAAAGCAAATCAGATACAGCAACAAACTGATTGGAAGCCAAACAAAAGATAGCTGGAAACACACTATTGAGGGCTCGATCACCACACCAAATGTCAAACCAGAAACGGATCCTTGATCCCTCTCCAATAGCATAACTAACATGACTAACAAAACTCTCCCAGCCCTTTTTAATGAACTTTCAAAGACCCACACCATAAACCCCTTGAACTTCATTAGAACACCAACCTCGCCAAGCACTTTCATACTTCCGATCCATGACCTCCCTCCAAAGCGACTCTCCTTCCGATTGATATATCCATAGCCACTTCCCCAATAAAACTTTATTAAAGATCCTCAAATTGCCAACCCTCCAACCAAAATAGGAGAATAAACTTTATTCCAACTAAGAGCACTAGCATTGATTTCTTTATATGCATCTTCAAAATCATATCTTTTGAAGATTGATGTTGCATATCAAGAAAAACTCTTACATTGGATTATGCATTTTTGAACCAAATAATAATAAAATCTTATTATTTTTTTCTTAAAATTATTATTTTTATATATTTTACAATTAGCACCATGTGCTCAAAAATACCAATTCCATATATCTAAATATTACCAATTTCATATATCAAAATGACCAATTTTATCAATAAATATTAATATGTACTAAAAAACACTTTGTATCATCAACTTATACAAATTTTATATATCAAAATCATCTTAATAAAAATTCCACAAAGTTGATTTTAATGGGTAGGAGATAGAAAAAATAGTAAAATAATGTTTGGAGAGTGAATAATGTTTCTTCAATTTTGAAGAAATACTATTCATAGCTATGCAAAATTTTAAAGATGCATAATCCAATGTAGACCAATTGAGAGAGATATTATGCAAATATAAAGATGAATATGAAGATGCATAAGCCATTGCCAATACTCTTAACAAGATGAAATTTAGTTTCCTCTCCCATACCACCCAATAAAAAAGCACGAAACAACTTCTCAATTTGGTTGGCCACCCCCCATCGGTACCGTCTCCGACTTTCCAAGGTTCACCTTGAGGCCTAATACAGCTTCAAAACATAATAACATAGCCCTTAAGGCTTGAATCTAACCATGATCCGCATCACAGAAAATGAGAGTGTCATATGAAAAAAGAAGATGCGAAAGTGTGAATTAGGCTTGAAAAATCCGAATCGAGTTTGGAATTGGAAAATGAATGATTCAATGAATCGAACTCTTGGATAATGAAGACGCCCAATTCCAGGAATTTCTCAGAAATGGATCTCTGTTCGATTCATAACAATTTTGAGTCAGTTATTTCGATGTTGATAAAAAGAATTAAAAATCATATATAATGCAATTCAAGCATTTAATATCATGTATAAAAGAGTATTAAGTATAAATTCATTGACTAGTTTCAATAAGAATATGATATGAATCCAAATAGTTTCAATAAACATGTAATTTATGTGTTTAACCTCAATTGTCAACATTTTTTTGCCTTATATACGAAGAAAATAAAGATCATTAAGTTACAAGCACACGGAAAATGTAGTATTTTATGCACAACTACAAATTTAATACAAAATACTCATTCATCTTCAAATTCTTTTGTTCAACTAAAGAAAGGGAGGGGGGACTCTTTTTGCTCATGAAGCCTAAGATCCTCTCTTGGAACTAGCTGGAGCTTAATGATTGAAACAAGTACCTTTGCATAAAATCTTTATTGTGGACTTGGAAGATTGATATTGTGTGTTTTCAAGAAACAAAGTTGTGTTGTTGATAGAAGCATCATTCATAGTCTGTGGGGGTGTCCTTTTGCAGGTTGGTCCTATTTGGCTTCCTTGGGAGCTTCATGTGGTGTTCTTTTAATGTGGGATAGAAGAGTGGTGGAGTTGATTGAGGAGTGTATTGGGAATTTCTCAGTTGCTAGATTATTTAGAAATGTTGAGGATGAGTGGGAGTGGGCTTATGTAGGCATTTATAGGCCAAATATGGATAGTGATAGGAGAATGCTCTTATGTAGGCACTTATGGGCCAAATATGGATAGTGATAGGAAAATGCTGTGGGAGGAGCTGGCGGGGTTATATTATCTACGGGATGTGCTGTGGTGTATGTGTGGAGATGTCAATATTACCCGCTTTCCTAGTGAACAATCGGGGGAACATCGAACTTCCTTGAATATGGAAGAGTTCTCGGAGTTCATCTTTGATTTGGATCTTATAGACCTTCCTCTTGTTGGGGGCAAGTTCACGTGGTCCAATATCTGCGGTTGGTTGCGATTGGATAGGTTTCTCATCTCTCCTTCGTGAGAGGCTCACTTTCCGGAGTTGTGCTAGGAGCGTTTGCCTCGAGTTTGTTTAAATCACTTTCCTATTCTGTTGGATTGTGGAGATATTCATGGGGGACGCTAGTATTTTGAAGTTTGAAAATATGTGGTTAGCTGCTGATGGCTTTGTAGATAAGGTTAGATCTTGGTGGTCTTCTTATCAGTTCATGGGCACGCCTAGTTTCATTCTTGCTGGTAAACTCAAGGCTTTGAAACATGATTTAAAGAAGTGGAATTTGGAAGTATTTGGGAACGTCGACAGTCAGAAGACTTCACTTATGGAGGAGGAGCTGTAGGTTTTGGACAGTAGGGAGGTGATGGGAGATAACTATGAGGATGTATTGTTGAGGAAAAGTTCGGTTGTGATTGAGCTAGAGAGGGTGTTGTTGATGGATGAGACTTTGTGGCGACAAAAATCTCGGGCTCTTTGGTTAAAGGCCGAAATAACTTCTCAATCCTATTAGCCACCCCTACGGGCAAAGGAAATAAAGATAAAAAAATAAGTGGGGATGTTGGATAACGTACTCTTTATTAATGTGAGTCTACCCCCTCTATAAATACATTTGTTTCCAACCAGCCAACATTTTCTCTACTTTCTCAACAACCCCATCTCAAATGGCTCTAGCCTTAAATGTTGTCCCCAATGAAAGACCCAAATATTTCATAGGCAAGGAAGCCACTTTACAACCCAAGAAACTCGCCAAGCTGTTGATACTTGGCACCACACCCACCGGAACCATCTCGGACTTACCAAGGTTCACCTTGAGACCCGACACTGCTTCAAAGCATAACAAAAGTGCCCTTAAAGCTTGGCACCACACCCACTGAAACTATCTGGCCACGGTCCGCCTCACAAAAAAGAAGAGTATCATCAGCAAAAAGGAGATGAGAAATTATGATAGAACCCTTAATCCCATTTCCCACCGAAAATCCAGACAAAAAACCTCCCCCAATGGCACATTGATATATTCCACGGGAGGTCTAATGGCACATGGGGATGGGATGCAGTGGAGGTCTAATGGGACCAAGCGGTTTACAGTGAGATCATATTACAAGATGTTATGATCACATGGTAATGTTCCTTTCCTGTGGAAGAGTAGTTGGAGGTCTCGTGTGCCTTCCATAGTCTCTTGGGAAGATTTTGACCACGGACAATTTGAGGAAGTGGGATCTCATTGTTATGGATTAGTGTTATTTGTGCAAGAATAATAGAGAATCAGTGGATCACTTATTACTGCATTGTGAGGTGACAAGAGTGGTATGGGATGAGATATTTAGAAGAGTTGGTGTCGCTTGGGTTATGCCTTTAGGGTGGTGGATTTAATAGCTTGTTGGAAGGAGATTCAAGTCTGTTCCCAAGTGGCGGCAGTTTGGAAGATGATTCCTTTGTGCATTATGTGGTGTATTTGGATAGAAAGAAATGCTCGGTACTTTGAAGATAGGGAGCGTACAATGGAGGAACTTCAGAACTTTTTTGTACACACATTATTGCTATGGTTTTCAGCCATTGTGCTTAACGGAAATAGTATTCATAATTTTCTGTTCTTAATTTCTGGTTCCTAGAATGTTTTTAGTGACAGCAAGACCATCCTTATTTAGCTTTCCTAATCTGTATATATATACTTCCTTTAGGCAGATCATGTTCCTTACTTAGACAGATTATGTAAATAGTCCTAGTTTCCTTTTGCAGACAGATTTGATTGCTGTAAATTTGGCTTGATTCTAGCCTTGTATCATGCACACTTGTGTCTATATAATGAAAGGAAATCCTCACAAAGGAGGTATTCAATCCAATTTGACATGGTTTCAAAGCCATAACTTAGGAATATTTCTTGTTCTTTCTAGTGGAATTTTTTTTTGTTGGTGGGCGATAGTGTTGGCAATGTCGGCACTTTCTTCTTTAGGTGTTCTTTTGTATACTTCCTGTGTACACAGGCTTCGCCTACTTCATTTGTATCAAGAAAATTTTCATCTTACTTATAAAAAAAAAAAAAACTAAAGAAAATAATTACTACATATTTTATCTTTTAATTTTTTTGCGATTCCTATTGAATACAATGATGATGAAGTTAATATATGTTTAGTTTTATCGTATTTTTGTACAAGAAATTAAAAAGAAATTTAGTTAGACAACTTAAAAATAAATATAGTCTTGAATCGGTTAGATTCGGTCTAAAATCAGCTAGAATCGCCCTAAATCAGTTGATTGAAGAGGTTCAGCGAACGATTCAAAAGGTTCACTAAAATCGGTTCGGTTTTTGACCGATTCAATTTGAATCGGCTGAATCGGTTTGAATTGAATCCTTTTTTTGAGCCTTGAATGTAATAGACCCAATAATAGCATTACCAATGGAGAAATCTGAATGGCCTCCACCATTGGACTCAATGCCTCCTCCAACCACATGAGCTATGGAAAACCAGCAGGGTTACCAGTAATCAACACCGAGAATTGTGCAGTAGAAAGTTAGAAACACAATGCCTAATTCACGATCCCCAAAATTGCAGCTCCCAAGCATGTAGAAATGGAAGTCCCAATTCACATGATCAAATGCCTTTTTCATATTTAAGCTTACAAAGAACACCAGGAACACCCTCCTCATTTGACTGTCTAGACATTCATTAGCAATAACTACATCCATGGAAGAATATAGGGCGGAGTAAGGCTCCTTTTTTAGAGTAGTTTCTTTGCCGGGTGGGCTGCCTAATGAGAGATTCTTACCTTTTGTTAACTTAAAAAAAGTAGCTTGTTATAGTGATAGATTAATGTTTTATGTGGAAGAGAAGTGAGGAAACTTTTATCATCTTTTTCTTCATTGTGAGGTAGGTAGTGCCTTATGACGCTATTTTTTTGGGCTATATTGAATTATGCCTCAATGTGGTGCGGATCTCTGTTTACTGGAAAGGTTGGTTTGGCATTCATCATAGTTAAGCCTTGTGGAAAATGATTGCAACTTAGGCTGCGTTTGGATGTTGAACTGAGTTGAGTTGAGTTATGATGAAAGTTGAAAGTTGAATGAAATATTGTTAGAATATTATTTTTTAATATTATTATTATTTTGAAATTTGAAAAAGTTAAATTGTTTATTATATTTTGTGTTGGAATTTGGAAAAGTTTTAATGATTAGATAAGATGAGTTGAGATGAGTTGAGATGGGTTTAAGATCCAAACTGGCCCTTAATGTGGTACATTTGGAGAGAGAAATTATTGAAGTTTTTAAGATGGCGTTAAGGTAGCAGAGGCTCTTAAGCCTTTTATTTTTTAATCTCTTTACCACTAGATGGAGGCATGTGTTTTCTAATTTTTAGTTTCCAGAACTTCATCTTTTTACTTTTATTTTTCTGGTTAAGTGTCTCTTATATACTTTGTGTGTATTTGGGTAGTACCCTTTTTGGTCAGTGATAAATCCCAACTTACAAAAAACGTTTTTTGTTTTGCGCATTTAAGGTCTAAGATGACGTGTCTTTTATATATCATTCATTTTTTTATACAAAGATGATATGTGGCTTTTTAGGTTATTTGACACTGATTTTTGTTGATATTTATTTATTTTTTCGTAGGCATGGGTCATGCAACCCTTAATGCGAGCCCCCTTATTATGTTCTATGTTTTTGTCCTAACACGTGCCGTGGAAGGTGATCTTGTTAGGGACCCCGGTCTTGTCCCTAAACATTAAGTCCATGAGCTCGTCTTGGTGATGATGGTGACCGAGTGATCTTGCCAACTTGCTTGACCTTCAATAATGGGTAGGTGTTTGGGTGATGGAATGATAGTGGAATTGGGTAGGCTAAGTGTTTAGGGCTTGCAATTCAAAGTGGACGGCTAGGGTTTATTCCTTGAGTGTGGCGCCAAGTAGGTGGAGCTAGGGTTGATGAGTGGTAGTGAGGCTAGGGTTTCGGGTATGAGGCAATTGGGGTTGCCGAAATTGGCTAATGGGAATTAGGGTTGTCGCCCAAGGGGAATGGAGGCTAGGCTTTCGGATTGCAAGGCAACTAGTGTTGCCGAAAATGATGTTTTTAGTGAATTGTGGAAAGATTCCTAAGTGGTAGGAATCTTAGAGGATTCGGTGAAGCTAATTGGGAAAGTCAAAGTTGACTTGAGTGATTTAAGGGACGAGGGATTTAAGGGATTGAAGAGGATCAATTCCTTAAATCAAGGGATTTGAATTGGGGAAGTTAAGACTCCCAAAGGGAAAGTGTTTCCTTATGTAGAATTGAGGGTTTCGGCTAGGGCAAAAGGGGATGGAAGAAGGGCAAATATGGAAATTCCGTGTATGGAAGGAAAGGTTTGGCTAGGGTTATATAGAAGTGGCGGCAAGGCTATTTATGGAATGTGGATTAGGGCAAACACTATAGTGGGCGACACTAAGTGTTTAGATGGATCAAATGAGGCAATATGATGGTCACGACAATGAGCACAAGATGAACACAATTTAATCTCAAGAACACATCAAGACCAATGCACATAAATTAATAAGAACAATGAAGAGAAAATGGAAGACAAGAGAATGAATAAATAATACTCATAAGATTGATAAACCGAATCACACTTATTCACTAATTGCAAAGTGTGATTCTCTCCTTAGGGATTCACGAATTGCACCCCAAAGAGCCCAGGTGCTAAGCACCGAAATAGTTGATCTCAAGAACAAAGCCGTCCAAAAGGAATTTGTCAAAAGATGTAAAAGAAAAGACTAAGGGTCCTATTTATAAGAGTTACAAATTGGAAACCCCCAATAGGTCCATTGGAAATAAATAATAATAAAATAAATAAAAAAAAAAAAGATAGTGGCATGGACGAAGCTTGGTCGTGTCATGCATGGGCCCATGGTGAGCTAGAATGGTGCATGGTGGTCTTCGGGTTGGTCCATGGCTAGGTGGCACAACATGGCTTACTGATGGGCATGGCATGGTGCCATGCACAGGCCTGCTGATGGGCATGGCCTGGTGCCATGCAAGGCCTGCTGATGGTGAGCCATGTGTGCGTGCTGCATGGCCCAAGCTGGTGGCTTGGGTGCTAGGCTGCAAGGCATGGGCTGGAGCCAAGCGCTGGATGACATGCCACTGGCCTAACCTGCAAGGCACGAGCTGGAGCTGTCGCAGGCATGCCGCTAACCTCGTTGGCCTGCAGTGTGGGGCGCGTGCAAGGGCTTGTGCGTGGCTGCGCGCAGGCGAGCGCATAGGGGCGTGCGCGCAGGGGTTCACGCAAGAATGTGGACAAGGGCGCTCGCTGGGGCGTGTGCAAGGATGCTCGCAGGGGTGAGCGTAGGCGCGCGCGCAGGGCTGTGCGCCTGGGCATGCGCATGGGCTTGTGCATGCCAAGCTGCGCGCTGGCCTGCATGTTGGGCGCTACGTGCGGGCCAAGGCATGCATGCATGCTGGGCACCCCATGCGTGTCACAGCACGGGCCAAGGCATGCGTGTAGGTTGGCCATAGTGCTGCCCTTGCCTTCCAAGGGCAGTGTCGAGGCTTGTCCCGAGGCCACTTTTCTAGGGGTTTTAACAGATCTGTTGTAGCTTCATGATGTTTGGCTTCCCCACTCTTCATGTATCTACTTGCCTATAGAGATTTTATTTCTTATTCCAAATTTCCACATAAAATATAATAAACAATTCAACTTTTTTAAATCTCAAAACAATAATAATATTAAAAAAATAATATTCTAACAATATTTTTTTCAATTTTCATCTAAAACCATCTCATCTCATCTCTGAATCCAAACCAGCCCCAAGTCTTACTTGATATTTATGAATGTGCATAAGATTATGATGTCATTCTTCTTAGTAAGGGAAATTTAACAGTACATTTATAATTCAACATGGGAACCATATTTGCATTTTTTACTTTTCTCTCACGTTTTTCATTAGACTTTTGAGTTGCTGTTCTTGCTCATAATTTGGGGAGCTAATAATGTTTGCAATTGAGAACATGATAATTTGCACAATTAAACCCAATTAGGCAGCTACCCTTCTTATATTAGCATCACGAAAGCATTCAATGTGAATGTATTTGTAACTCTGGTAATTTTGCAGGCTTTATGATCCTCGTGTTCCTGGGCTACGAGAGATGTTGCACAGTGAAGTTTTCTTCCCTTCTGCCAGATTCTCAGATATGGAAACTTTGGAAACTTTAGTAAGCCTTGGACTTAGAAGAACACTAGGCTTTGCTGGTTTGCTTGATTGTGCTAGAACGGTTTCTCTAATGCAAGATGCTAGGGACTCAGAGACACAGAGTTATGGAAGGAAGTTGCTTGTCTGTTTAGATGCTCTGTCATTAAAGCTCTCGACTGATGGGGCTGGAAATTGTGATGAATTGGAGGATGCCATCTTATGTAATGACAAGAGTCTCATGGATGATAATTCTATGCATGTTGATTCTTACGAGAGAGAAGAGAACCATTGTATAGATGATCTTGACACTAGTTCATTTGTTGGTGTTGTGATTGAGGATAAACTGGAAGAAGAATTTTGGTCTGAAATTAAGACTATTGCTTGGTGTCCTATTTCTGCCGATCCACCTTTACAGGGACTCCCATGGTTAAAATCTTGTAATCAAGTAGCAGCCCCAAGCACAGTGAGACCTAAAACACAGATGTGGATGGTGTCTTGTTCAATGCATATACTTGATGGCGAATGCTACTCAACACACCTGCAACAAAAGCTTGGTTGGATGGATTCCCCAACCATAGATGTTTTATCCACACAGTTAATTGAGCTGTCCAAGTTCTATGGGCAGCTTAAGTTACAGTCTGTGGTGGAACCTGAATTGGATGCTGCTCTGCAAAAGGGAATGCCGTCACTTTATTTGAGATTGCAAGAATTTATTGGTTCTGAGCATTTGATGGTGCTAAAATCAGCTTTAAGTGGTGTTTCCTGGGTTTGGATTGGGGATGATTTTGTTTCTCCAAATGCACTTGCATTTGATTCTCCCGTGAAATTCTCTCCTTATTTGTATGTTGTTCCATCTGAATTATCAGCGTTTAGGGTTTTGCTTTTGGAATTAGGTGTGAGACTTAGTTTTGATGTTTGGGATTATTGTAGCGTATTACAGCGCTTGCATAATGATGTGAAAGGGTCCCCACTGTCCACAGATCATTTAAGTTTTGTCCACTGTGTCCTTGAAGCTCTTGCAGACTGTTGCTCAGACAAACCGTTGTTTGCGGTATCGGAGACTCCACTCTTAATCCCTGATTCTTCTGGAGTTCTGATGCGTGTGCAGGATCTTGTTTACAATGATGCACCATGGATGGAAAACCATACTCTTCCTGGGAAACATTTTACGCATCCAACTATCAGCAATGATCTGGCTAACAGGTTGGGCGTACAGTCGCTTCGCTGCCTCTCTTTGGTCGATGAAGAAATGACTAAAGATTTACCATGCATGGAGCATGGTAGAATAAATGAGCTTTTAGCATTGTATGGGAACAACGACTTCATGTTGTTTGACCTTCTTGAGTTGGCAGATTGCTGCAAGACCAAGAAGCTACACCTAATCTTTGACAAGAGGGAGCATCCTCGCCAGTCTTTGCTGCAGCACAATCTAGGTAACAATACAAAATCTGAAGGTTGTTTGTGCTTAAAATGTGTTAATGATATAGGAATGGTTGCTTAAAAATAATGACATACCTATAAGATTTTGGTTTGAAAAGAAATCTGTAGTTTTGGCTGCTGCTGTGATCATAGCCACATCAGATCGGCAAAGGTGACAGTGCATATTAGTTTATAAAATATCCTATCATGCTAGAACCCAGGTTCAACTCATGGGAATAAAGGTGGTTTTTACTTATGAAGTCATTGTCTCGCACAAGTCTTGTATGTTTTAATTTTTTTTTTTTTTTGATAAGTAAGAAATTTCGTTGATCAAAACTAGGCAAAGTCCATGTACACAGGAAGTATACAAAAGAGACACCTAGTTACATTCTAGAAAGCTGAAAATAAAGCAAAAACCCATGAACATACCCTCCCTTTAAAACTATAGTTGAAAGCCATTGAACCAAAGAAAGGACAAAAAAATTCCATAATTCCCCCCTAGCTCTCTCCCTATTGTTGAAGCACCTCTCATTTCTTTCCATCCATATACACCATAATAAGCACAAAGGAGCCATCCTCCACGTCGCAGCTAGTTGAGGGCTATGATGATGCCTATTCCAACAAGCTAAGAGCTCTGCCACACTCTTGGGCATAACCCAAGACAACCCGGCTCTACTAACTATGCCATCCCATAGGTCCCCTACCACCTTGCAATGTAGAAGAAGATGGTCAATCGATTCGTCATTGTTTTTGCACATATAACACCACTCCATGACGATCATCCCCCGTTTCCTTAAGTTGTCAGCCGTCAAAATCTTACCCAAGGCTGCTGTTCTAGTAAAAAAAACAACTTTGGGAGGCACAGGAACTCTCCAAATACCCTTCCATGGAAACACAATGGGCTGAAGATTTGACAGCACCTTAAAGAAGGATTTAACAGAACTTTTTACTCCCCGAAGGTTTCCACACCATTCTATCACACCCATTACCACTAACCCTCTTGGAATAAAGCAAGCTGAAAAAACCTGCTATCTCCTGGACTTCCCAATCCTGCGCATTTCTAGAAAAGATCATATTCCAATGCACTGAAGCGTTAGCTCGACACAACACATCTGAGACAACGGCCTGCTGATTTCCAGCCAATTTGAAAACACCTGGAAAAGCTGAAGAAAGTGCTCTCTCACCACACCATTCATCGAACCAGAATCTAACACTTGTACCCTCATCGACCTTAAAGTTAATTTGTGTTGCAAACACCATCCACCCCTTTCAGATAAATTTCCAAAGACTCACAACATACGACCCCCTACCCTTCTTGGAACACCAACCTCCCCAATCACAACCATACTTCTAATCCACAACCATTCTCCACAATGAAGTCCCTTCCAACTAGAATCTTCACAACCACTTCCCAAGAAGGGCTTTGTTAAAAGTGATCAAGTTACGCACCCCCAAACCTCCCGCTTCCTTTGGACTGCACACTTTTTGCCAATTCACAAGATGAATTTATGATCCTCACTCATGCCTCCCCACAAAAAGGCTCAAAATATCTTTTCAATCCGATTAGCCACCCCCCACTGGTATAGGAAATAAGAAAGAAAGTACGTGGAAAGATTGGAAAGGGTACTTTGAATGAGGGTCACTCTCCCTCCTTTTGAAAGATAGAGCCACTTCCAACCTAACAACCTTTTCTCTACCTTCTCTATGACTCTGTCCCAAATATTTTTTGCTTTAAAAGAAGCTCCCAAAGGTAGTCCTAGGTATTTCAAAGGAAGAGTAGCCACTTTGCATCCCAACAACTCAGCTAGAAGGTTGATATTTGCCACCTCACCCACGGGTACCAATTCCGACTTACCCAAGTTCACATTGAGTCCCGAAACAACTTCGAAACACAATAGAACAGCCCTTAGAGCTTGAATCTGTCCGCTGTCTGCATCGCAAAGAATAAGAGTATCATCCGCAAATAATAAATGAGAGATGGATAAAGCCTCATTATTGGCGTTATCCACTGCAAAACCAACAAGAAAACCCCCCTAACAGCGGCCTCCATCATACGACTTAGGGCCTCCATGACTACAACAAAGAGGAAAGGAGATAGAGGATCCCATTGTCTCAAACCCCTCAAACTCTGAAAAAAACACAAGGTTGGCCATTAACTAATACAGACGGTTGAAACACAATGTTTGATCCATTCACACCACCTGTCCCCGAAGCCGCATCTTCTCAACATATAAAGCAAAAAATCCCAGCTCATGTGGTCATATGCATTTTCCAAATCTAGCTTGCAAAGGACTCCCGGAGTGCCATCCCTCTACCAGCTGTCCAAAAACTTGTTTGCAATTAAAACTGAATCCAAGATTTGCCTACCCCTTACAAAAGCATTTTGAGATTTGGAGATAATTTTTTCCATCACCAAGCTCATAGGATTTGCTAAAACCTTTGAAATGATCTTATAAATCCCGCCAACCAAACTAATAGGACGAAATCTTTCAACTCAATGGCCCCTGCTATCTTCGGGATGAGGGCGATGAATGTAGCATTGAGGGACTTCTCAAACTTTTGACACAGATAGAACTCATGAAAAACCTGCATCACGTTATTCTTTACTATGTCGCAACACTCTTGAAAGAAGGCCAAAGAAAATCCATCCGAGCTCGAGGCTTTATCTTTGCACATAGCACTCACCACCTGTAGCACTTCAGCTTCCTCAAATGGTCTCTCCAACCAACTAGCCGCACTGGCATTCAGCTGATCAAAGAACAACCCATCCAGTTGACACCACACTGCTGTCTCTTTGAGGAGATCGTCATAATAGTTCACAACATGGTCTTGTATATCTGCCGGGGATTGGTACACCGTGTTACCTGATTGGATCACTTCAATCGCATTATTACGCCTATGAAAATTTTCCATTTTGTGGAAAAACTTGGTACATTTGTAGCCCTGCTTCAACCATGTCATCCTTGATTTTTGTCTCTAGGAAATTTCTTCCAACGACAAAACCTTCTCTAACTCAGACACCACCTCAAGCTTTCTCAACGCGGCCTCCTCGGTTACCACTGCTTCTTCTAAGGAATGTAACTTGTCCCAAAGAAGGTTTTTTTGTTCATCCGTGTGTCTAAAACCCTCCATGTTCCACTTCTTTAGGTCTAGCTTAAGGGCTTTAAGTTTACCAGCCACAATGAAACTAGGGGTACCGTGAAAAGAATAAGATGCCCACCAATCCCTCACCCTTTCCACAAAACCAACCGATTGCAGCCACATATTCTCAAATTTGAAATAACGTCTGCCACCATGAATGCCCCCACAATCTAATAAGATGGGAAAATGGTCAGAGTATACCCGTGGCAATCTCCTCTGGCTTAGGTCTGGATAATGTGTCTTCCAAGAAGTAGAAACTAAGAATCCATCCAACCTTGACCCCCCTCTACCATTCGACCACGTGAAACATCCCCAAATCAAAGGAAGATCAATCAAGTTTAGATCGAAAATCAGTTCTGAAAAGTCTTGCATTGACCTTGTTAAATAAGTAGCCCCCTCCCTCTCACACAGGAATCGAACAACATTAAAGTCCCTGCATAGAACCCAAGGAGAGTCCCATAGGTAATACATACCTACCAGTTCCTCCCACAAAGACCTCATTTCTCGATCTGCATTAGGACCATACACACCCGCAAGAGCCCACCTGCACCCATCCTCAATATTCTTGAAAGACCCAGCCATTGAATAATTCCCGATACAGTCCTCCACTAACTCCACTACTCTCGTATCCCACATAAGCAACACCCCTCCTGAGGCACCCAAAGAAGCTAGATGACTCCACCCCACATAAGAACATCCCCATAAGCTTCGAATAATATTTCTGTCAACATAGCCCAACTTAGTCTCTTGAAGACATACAATATTAGCTTTCCAACTACGAATGAGGGATCTAATGCGAAGTCGCTTGTTTACATCATTAATCCCCCGTACATTCCACGATAAGATTCTAGGCTTCATAAGATAAACTCCCCCGCCCCTTCAACCTTTCCCTCCCACTACTACTCTCCTTGTTATCATAATTAATAGAACATGTCAATCTTTTCTGCGCTCTATCTTTTTTAGTTGTTGACTTCATTGCCGATGGTCTACCTGCCTCAATAGCAATTAAGAGGTTCGGCCTTAAATTGCTCTTCATAACCTTCGCAAGAAATCCCCACAAACCCCTGTAACTCTGCCACATTTTTCAGCACCCAATCCGACGATGTGGGAATAGGTGGAATAACACAAAGTAGGGTAGGACTACCCAGCTTGTTCTTATCACCCCTATCTCACAGGCCACTATCTATAAGCCATTTGAGAAACCAACTAACTGCATAGCCTCTGTGACACTGCCAACTGGAAAGCCACCTATATTCGGCTCTTCAAAGCCATCTGAAAGTGACACTGCATACTATAAACTGCATACTTTGGTTAACGCTTCCAGCATTGCATACTGTAAACTCCCCGAGCCTTCCACTACCTCGCCATCCACAAGAGGCTGGTCACCCACCCATGTAACAAGCTCCGACGAGGGTGCCTCCACCGTCGGGATGGGCTCCTTTGAGAACACCCTACACTCTCTGTCTATCACGTACCCAACATCACATTCTACAAAAACAGCCTCATCCTCCTGCCGATGTGGTGGCTGTGTCGACTCACCAAGAAGGTCGTCAGCGACCGTTGGTAGTTTTGTACTGGGACTGGGTACTTGGCAGGCTTGCCTTCTTTGCAGGCTTCGTGGCTCAAGGTAGTGCCTTCTGCCCTAGGAGAGCCTCACTGTAAGACCGAGGAGTTGTGTGGTGCGCCATCGACGCTGTTGAGAACAGCCGTGGAGGACCACCTCCTTTGCCAAGCTCCTTCGAGTTCCCTGCCTGATTCTGCCATCCCTGGCCACCTCTGGTTCTAACTTCCTCGCCCACACTAGAGGATGAAGAAAGTTCTTTTAAGGTATCACCGAAGTTCCTCCATCCCTCCCCTTCCAACCTTCCGACACCACTACCAAGCCTCGCTTCTTCTCATGGCCAAACTCCGATATGGAAAGGAAGCTGCCATGGAAGTTTTTTCCCCTCTGAACCAAAAGCACCTGATTCCCTTTCCTACAAGTTCTGAGGAACTCAGAAGAGCCCACTGAACCCACACAATCCTTCACCGTAGAAGCCAACCACAAAAGAGCATCATGGTCGAGAGAGATATACTTTACCACACGGCGACTGCACTCTGTTATCCTCCACCACTTCACACTATCTTTCTTGAACACAAAAGACTTATGATCAAGAATTACTTCTCTGCAAGACCCCATCGCGATCACCAAGATGACAAACTAATACGAATGAAATGCTAACACTAACCACCACCAAAGAAAACCTACACCACGACCTCCATGGTATCAATGAAGAAACTCCCTCTCTACGTGATTTTTTGCATGTGTACGGAGAGAAAAAGATTAGGAGAGAGAGTTTTTTAGTTACCGGGCCGAAAAGAAACTCCACCACCAAAGAAGTTTTTTGCATATGTTTTAAATTAGTATTATTAGTTAGGTGGGGGCGTTTTTTTAGCATTGTCATAAATTGGAGCATTATTCTGAATCTTGTTTATTTACTTGTACAGGTGAATTTCAAGGGCCTGCCCTAGTAGCCATTTTGGAAGGGGTCAGCTTGAGTAGAGAGGAAGTAAGTAGCCTCCAGCTTCTCCCTCCATGGAGACTACGAGGCAATACTCTTAATTATGGTTTGGGACTGCTTAGCTGTTATTTTGTCTGTGACCTCCTTTCAATTGTTTCTGGTGGCTACTTCTACATGTTTGATCCTTGTGGTCTAGTGCTAGCTGTACCTTCAACTTGTGCTCCCACGGCAAAAATGTTTTCACTGACAGGTATGTTGCTCAATGCTATTCAAGGTACCAGTGATTCACTACTTTCCCACTATATTGCTTCCTTCATAGTTGACCTGGCAAGGCCTCCTTGTTCTCAATATTCTGCACGTTGCTCCTAGTGAAATTGTTGTGGTTTTACTTAACTGTGTATCGTGATATATAGCTTCAGTGGGAACAGCACTTTTGAGAATCTTGGAGGAGCCGGCTTTTCTGATGCCAGATAGAACTTCTTAACGAACTTGTCTCCGTCCATTTATATTGTGTGTGCGTTTGAGTGTGTAGGCTTGCTGATTTGTGACCACAAAAGCTTGTAGATTTCCAAAGAATAGGAAGTAGCATTTCCTGCCACCAGACACAACTATAGATTTCTGAAGTAGCATTTTCACTGAAATTTCTCATAAATTTCCCTGTAGTGACATTATTTTGTATAATATGTTCAGCTGAAGCTGGAGAAATAGATGAAATTTAAGGCATGAGGCTGTAATTTGGTTTGTTGGTGACAGGATTTTAGTCAGAAACACTTGCCAAGGGTGTTAGCCACAAGCAATATTCTGAGTGTTAATTGCTGGAAGCAAATCTGAAATGAGTAATCAAGGGGATTTTTTGAGAAATGTTTTGGGACCACTTAAGAATTTTGAGATTGTTAAGAATGACTAATAGTCGGTGGACATGGTGAGAGCAAGAGAACAAGTACACTGGGAGTCTACCTCAGATCCCAAGTAGAAAAGAAAAGAAAACAAGAAAAGCCTGGAGTCTAAAGCTATAGAAAAATAAATGAGCAACCATCCAATAGTAAAGTGTATTGAAGAAAAAAGCCTTGAGGTCCTCTAATTTCCTTGAGCTGTCTTTAAAGTTGCTTCAATTAAACAATATAGAAAGCTGAAATCCTGATTGTTTATTAATTTGATCATTCTAAACTGAATTTTCAAAGGGTTATGAAGCAGTTTATATTCAACTATCATTGGAACTAAAAGGATTGAACTATGCCAAGGAACGCGTTGCTAGGAGTACTATATTTTGGTCCTGATAAAGGCACAGGGCAAACCATACAAGCTTATTTAGTTTTATGTTTTGAGTTGGTACAGCTTTTTCTGGATGGTTGGTGTGTTGGTTCTTGATTTCCTATCTTGAACCAAATTACAGTTGATCCCCTAAAAGCAAACTAAAGAATGGTGGACATTGTTGGAGCTGTTTTTGGTAATATTTCTGATGGGCTGGCACTAGGATTTGGCTGTTGGAAAATAGGCTTACAGAAAGAGATAAAGATGGATAATCGAGGCACCACACCTTTTTTTGGTGAGCCAAAAAGGATAGGAGGGGGCAATCGGAGGTGGCTTCAGTAGGCTTGACCATAGTAGCACCATATGACAAGAGTGGCTTAGATGGTGGGATGCCGCAGGCTTGACCTCAAGTCGAGTTTTAGTCATACCTAGACCCCAGCCCCACTAGGGAATTCATTGAATCCTCAGGCGGCTAATACTAATAGTCTAAGGTGAATCAATATTTGAATTTGAACCTAGGATCTAGTGTATGCCAAACAGCTTGGGAGTAACCTAAGAACCATTGAGCCACCACCCTTGGTGGTTGAGGCACCACACGTTAGTTAGAACAAGAAGCATCTCATCTTTGGATTCCAGGCTCCTGTGGAATCTCAGCACAAAAGGGGTCTATGGAATCTGGCAAAACTGCATCCGCCCCCAAAGCACCACAGCTAGTCAAAGTACACTCTTCAGCTTCAAATCCAAACTAAAGAGTTAGAAACTGGTGCATGGCATCTCACTAAGCAGGATATATCTTTCCTCGCAAAGCAGTAGAGCTACTAAAAAAAATGCTTATCAACTATTAGATTTGCTGCACTCTATATATCTTCACTATGCACGTTACTTCTTGGTTAATGAAGTAGCTAAACATAGAGGACTGAGGAAGTCGCTTAAATGTGTTGTACACTGCAGGTCTAGGAATCCTATTCAATTGGCAAGCTTCTGATTAAGGTGCTAGGATTTCTAGACTTAGCACGAAGTATGCCCGTGTGCCGAAACATTTGACGACTTGAAAGAATTTAAGTTGAATTACGTGAGGTGTACTTGCAGGAAAATTTCCCTTGAATTACCCGAGGTGTACTTGCGGGAAACTCCTTGCTGAGGGCCTATGCACCCCCGGGATTAGTGGAGACTTTGTTCTCAAACACCCGGTGCCAATAAAAAAAAGAATGGTTTAGAATAATTTTTTTATAGAAGTAAACGGTTTACAATAGATTAGGATTTGTTCATCAAAATAAAGGGAGGGTTGTAGTATTTTACCGCTTTATATATGAAAGAACAACTGCCTGTGAGATAATAAATGGTTGAATAGATTCACGTTAATCTGAAAAAGTTAGTGGGCGTTCAACACCTGGGATTTGTATGTGTTTTATGGCACCGAAACACTAAATCCTATTTTCAATCCATTATTGTGCTGCTGAGGTGCTGTGGTGTTTAGTACTTGGTTGGTGTTGTGTGATCAGTTGTAGACAAGTTAGCAGACTTGATTGGGTGGCTTGGAGGATAAAACTTGTGTGATTTGGAATGTCGTCCTGTTGTGTCTGATGTGGTGCTTTAGAGTGAGTGTCATGGTTTGACTTATGACTGTACAAAGCCTCCACTGTACAACCTTTAGCTTTTTTGCTACATGGGTTTTTGTTTGTATGGCTGTGTAACGCACGTTTGTTTTTGTTGTTTTCTTCCCATTTTGAGAAATTAGTTTTTTTCTTCTAAGGGTCCATAATTGTGCACACCATGTACTTGGGCTGTGTCCTATGCTTTTTATTTATTTTTTATGTTAAGGGAAAATTTGTTAATATCAGTAGGCGTAGCCAAGGACACTAGATGCATACAAGAGAAAACACCTAGTTTTGAAGAAGAAATGGATACAAGGAAATCATGAACATTAACGGCATGTTGGATGCTTAAAGTATCTCAACATTTTATGAATAGTAGTAAAATGATTTGAGTAAATATGTGAAAGTGATAGATAAAGCTATAAAATTGTTTGAATGTAATTTTTTAATATTTTTTTTGTTTTGAAGTTTGTAAAAGTTGTACTGATTTTTGTGTTTGAGTAATGATTAGATGAAAAAGTTGAAAATTTGAAATTGAAAAGTGTTTTGTGTTTGAGTGATGTTTGGGAATGAAGTTGAGAGAAATTTTGGGAATTTTGGGAGTGTTTCATGTTTGCCAAACATGCCCTTACCATTAAAATCTAAAGCTATTGCCCAGAAAAGTGTGTTGCAAAAGAATCTTCAGAGTTCGACCGGCAAGCGTTCTTTATCGAATGAACAGATGGTGAATTTCCCTTTCTTAGACGTGCTACATGACATCTTATTGCTTCTTGATTCCTTGTTTTAGTAGAGTATAATAAACAGAAGAATATGTAAGAACCCCAACTTCCCAAACAGAAGAAAGGCTCACTTTTAAGCCCAACACAGCCTCGAAGCGTAGAAGTACCCTTGAAATATGGATTTGATTTTGGGCCACATCGCAGAATATCAACATATCATCAGCAAACAAAAACTAAGGAATGTTAAGAAAACCTCGGTTAGGATTCCCCCCTAGAAACCCCTCACAAAGCCACCCTGGTAGGAACCCATGTGTTGTGGTCCATGGCCAAGCCACTAGCCACGTCGAGACAAGGCTGGACAGCCCCAAAACAGCCCCATGGGCATGCCATGGACCCTGCCTTGACATGCCCAGGATGCCCAAGGAGGCTGGTGACCAAGCTAGCCCGTTCAGCATGGCCAGCGCGCGCAGCCTAGCGCGCCGCCAGCGCCCAGACCAGCCCAGGGCCATGTCAGCCACATGCCAACAGCCATGCCCATGGCCCATGCCATGGGCTAGCCTAGCCCACCCATGGGCTCATGCATGCCATGGGTCAACTTGGCCCATGTCAACTATGTTATTTTTTATTATTTATTTTTATTTAATTATTTATTTTCCAAGGGACCTATTGGGGGTTTCCAAGTTGTAATCTTTATAAATAGGACCCTTAGTCTTGACATTTTCATCTTTTGGCAAATTCCCTAGTGGGTAGACTATTTTGTTCTTGAGATCACCATTCGGTGCTAAGGCATTTGGGCTCTTTGGGGTGCAATACGTGAATCCCTTAAGAGAGGATCACACCTTGCAATTCGTGAATAGGTGTGGTTCAATCTATATTGTTCTAGCAACTTGGTGCAATTCGTGAATCCAAATTGTTCTCTTTGCTATTTTCAAGTTCATCAATAAAGAGGTTTATTTCATCTATGTGCAATTCGTGAATCATAGTTGAATTGTCAATCTTTTGTTTGCTTTGTTCTTGATTATTTATCACTTGTTCATTGTATTCTTCATTTATTCTTGGTGTTCATCCATTCCATTGCTCATTTGATCCATTCCATACCACATACTTGACCACCATATTGTTTGTCATCCATTCCATAAGTTTGTCACTTTCCATAATTGGTTTGCCTCATCAAACTATGCCCTAGCCGAAACACATAACCCTTACCAAGTCCCACTCAATTTCGGCAACTACTTGCCATATTGGGAGTGACCTAGCCGCCCACTATACTTGCCATACTAGTGTTCCTATAATTTAGGAACCCTAGTTGACTCAAATCAAATCCCCATAGCTGCCCATTCCACTTTCCAAATCCAACCACACCAAAGTCGCCCATCCATTAAACCCTAGCCCTATACAACTCTTACTATATTCAAATTCAAATTCAAAATTCAAAGTTCAAATTCCAATTCAAATTCAAAATTCAAAATTCAAATTCGAATTCAAATTCAAATTCAAATCCCTTAATTTAAGGAATTGCAAATCCTCTTCAATTCCTTAAATCTCTCTAAGTCAACTATTGACTTGTCATCTTAATTCAAATTCAAATTCCCCTCTTCACTCAAAGATTCCTTCCATCTTACAAACTTCCCATATCCACTCTTAAACCAACCAAATCTAGCCATTCTTCTTAAGACCAAGTCAATCCCAATCCTCCCACCTTAGTCACCAAACCCTAGCCTCACTGTTCCATCTCATTCCCAAACACTAGCATCATCCTAAACTCCAACCCTAAGCCAACTCTTGCAAATCTCGAAATCCATCCTAGCCACCCCACAAAACCCTAGCTACACTACACCATATCTACCCTCATCACCATCCAAGTGACCCAAACATCAAGGGCAACCCTTAAGCCATTCCCATTGCATCAAACACCCATAATCCTAAGCCATTTTTCCAAGACCACGCCTACCCTAATCCCACCATAGTCCACGGCAACCCTAGTTGCCTCCACCCCGAACCCTAACCTCATCTCATCATTTAACCCTAGCCTCCATCATCTTGGCACTTCACTTAAGAACAAGTCTAGCCACCCACATTGATTTGCCTTAGCCTAAACATTTAGCCTATCCAAGTGCATCATCATTCCATCACTTAAACACCATCCTTTTGTGGAAGGCCAAGCAAGTTGGCAAGATCACTCGGTCGTCATCTTCACCAAGGCAAGCTCGTGGACCTTAGTGTTAGGGACAAGACCGGGGTCCCTAACACACCCCCCACCATCGCTGTCAACAATCTACTAAAAGCTTCCATGAAGATGACAAATAGTAGAGGAGATAATGGGTCATTCTGCCTCAATCCATGTGAACTATTAAAGAAGCCAAATAGAGTGTCATTCACCATTATAGAGAACTGAATAAGGGAGACACAATACATAATCCAAGAAATCCATTGTTCCTGAATCCATCCCTCCTAAGAAAATAATGCAAAAATCCCAAGTTGACATGATCATAAGCCTTCTCCATGTCTAGTTTGCATAAACTCCTTGATTCATTAGATTTATTCAGATCTCCAAGCATTCATTGGCAATGAACGCTGAGTCTAAGATTTGTCTGCCTTTGACAAGAGTATATGGAGGCTTCTATATAATCTTCCCCAAAGCTTCACTCAGATAATTAGCAAGACCTTGGACATAATCTTATACACCCCATGCACTAGACTGATAGAGCGTTAGTCCTTAATATCCAATGCCCTTGGTTTCTTAGGATGAGCGCAATAAAGGTGGCATTGTGGCTTTTTTCGAACCAACCATAAGTGTAAATTTGTGGAAGACCTTCATATTGTCCTCATTTTACCATATCATTCTTAACGTTTACTTATATAAAAAAAAAATCTCAACATGATTGGAAAAGTGTCATGTTGAATCCATCTAGACCTTGTCGTTTGCAATCTTCCTTACCACTTCATATGCCTTGTTGTTTTCAAACGGTCTCTCCAACCATGTAGATCTCTTTTGCTCTATGGCCTTGAATGCTAGCCCATCAAGTTTTGGCCTCCAATCAACTTGTTCTGTGAGCAATTCTTAGTAGAACCCGGCAATGTGATCCTTAATCTCGGAGTGGTCCAAAGGAAAATGTTGTCGATTTTGAGTTGCTCAATGGCGTTGTTTCTTCTATTTGAGTTGGCCACTCGATGAAAGAACTTATTAGATTTGTCCCCCTCCCTTAACCTTAAAGTCCTAGATTTTTGTCTCCATGATATCTCTTCCATCAAAGTGGTCCTCTCAAGTTTCAATACTATTTGGCCTTTACGTAATTTTTCCTCTTTAGAAAGAGCTCTACCCTTCTCCTCGACCTTAAAAGCTTGCAACTCCTCTAGTAAGGAATGATTTTGACATTTCACATTGCCAAAGACTTGATCATTCCAAATCTTCTTCAAAATTTTCAACATACTTGCCATTATGAAGCTTGGGGTGCCTTTAGTCTGATAGGTGGACCACCATTATATGATTTTGTCTACAACACCTACCTTTAGCCACATGTTTTCAAATTTGACGTATCTTTGACCCCCTTGAATATCTCTGCGATCTAACATGACAGGGAAAAGATCCGAACATAGCCGAGATAATCTTTTTTGGCTTAGCTTAGAAAAATGTGCTTGTCAAGAGGGAGAAACTATAAGTCTATCCAATCTAGACCAAGCCTGGTTGTTTGACCACGTGAATGATCCTCTCACAAGAGGAATATTCATAAGATCCAGCTCAAACATGAACTTTGAGACCTCCACCATAAATGGTCAAAGACTTGCCTTCCCTAATCTTTTGCTTGGGAACTGGGTAATGTTGATCACCACCAATGCACAAAAGTCCCACCAACTATGTAGACTAGTGATCTCTTCCCAAAGAAAGCATCAATCACT
This sequence comes from Juglans microcarpa x Juglans regia, assembly GCF_004785595.1. NCBI lineage: Eukaryota > Viridiplantae > Streptophyta > Magnoliopsida > Fagales > Juglandaceae > Juglans > Juglans microcarpa x Juglans regia. The sequence goes on from NC_054598.1 coordinate 21,097,274, forward strand.
GTCTAGGTTTGGCCCATAAACTCCCACAAAGGCCCACTCGAAATTATCTACCATATTTTCAGAAGAGTAAGCCACTGTGTATTTCCTCAATACACTCTTCAACTCTTTCCACCACCCTTATATCCCAAATAACTAATACTCCACCTGAAGCTCCCTTAGAAGCTAAATAGGATCATCCTACATATTGGCAACTCCACAAAATCTGAATAATCCTTTAAGAAATATATTCCATTTTCGTTGCTTGCAAACACAATGTTTGGAGACGCTTATTAATCTCGTTCAATCCCCTGACATTCCAGAATAAAATTGGTCCTGCCCTCCCTCGACTTGGACTCCCTTCCCTTTGCGTTGTAGTTGATTGCCTAAGTAAGACGTTTTAGCTCCTTGCTTATCTTTGAGCCCAATTTTGTTAAGCGGAAATGACCCTTCTCAATGGTGGTAAGTAATGCTATGAATTGGTCTTCAATTACCTCAAATGTAATGCCAACACTCTACTACATCTCCTTAACCTTTTGCAAAACCCAATCCGATGTTGAGCGACTATGTTGTTGATTGAAGGAAGAGATATCAAGGGCACAAACTCATCCCCAGCCTCAGTTCCAAACTGTGCACTAGGCACTATATATTCTTCTTCACAAGGCTCCAATGGCAACCCCATCAGCTCAGCAACACCATCTCTTGCATATTGTGCCGCACCTTCTCGACAGCCCCATTTTTGCTATCAATGCATAATGGTTCCCTCCATCGTGGGACATTCTGGGTTGACGGCAAACCCAGAAATTCTCCGAAGCATTAGTGTTATGTCATTTTCCTTCAACTCCGTTGTGGGTGCCAGTGTGTCATCGAAGAGAACATTGGCCAGGGTGTGCCTCTCACTGGCAATCCTTTCTATGTCACCCCTGGTGGAGCGAAGCATGTTTCGGCTATCTCTACGCTGATACCCGACATAGAACCCACTACGAAAATAGATTACCTGAGCTTTCTTTTGACCCATCACTCTCTCCTAGACCAGGTTATGGAAACCGGGCCAATCCCAATTTTCTTTTTTCCTTTATCCGGCTTTACAGGATTCAGCTCATCTCTTATCACACCCAGCCCATACCTATGTAAAATTGAAATGTTTTGGGTCTATCTTGTGCAAGAAATGCTTCTTGAGTTTTTAGTGGAGTCAGACCCCTTCTGCCTTGGAATATGTCCTTGCATGATCTGCAGAGGAGTCAGACCACCTTCCTTGTTCCCCTTTTCTGCCCCTAGTGTCAAATTGAGTCATCGAAGGATGACCCATTTTCAGGGCTGCGGCATATGGTCTCCTCACCACCATGAATGCCCTTGCTTTGGCCCCATTTGGTGGTTCTCATGACCAAATGGGTTATTCTGATTCTTGCCCATGACCCATCATCATTACTTCAGAAAAACAGAGCAGATACTCTGCTTAACTCGACAACAAATTTCTCCCAACTCAGACGTTCTTACCCTTCTGAAATGACTAGAACACCCTGCTGACCTCCTCCACCATATTCAGTAGTAGTCAAATATCTACTGTGGACATTGGAGCAGCATTAAGCCAACAAAGCTTTGTTCCTTCGCGCATGTGTTTTATGAATTCCAGCTCTCTCTGCCTGGAACACTTCTTCCACCATAGCCACCAGCCACCCTATACCACTACAACTCAGAACTACAGACCTCAATACCCCTCTGCTCTTCTCCACAAGTTTGACCGAGGATCTCCATGCTTCCATTGAGAACTTGAAAGCCTTCGATTCCACTTAAAAGCAAACTAATTGACCCATAGTAATCTGAAATCTAATGTATGAAATGAAACGGAAGGAGTCAAAAACTAACAGTGTCATCTCACCCAAAAGCACTTCTAAGGGATAAAACTTCAGGAGGTTTGTACCATCATCAAACCCTTTAAGCTTGATTTAGTTACCAGTATAGAAGAATCATTATTTAAGATGTTTTTGTTGCTAGTTTGGGGTGGCAAAGTTGAGGGCTTTTCATGGGACAGGTCTTATGATTTGTTTCAAAGTAGAAAATATTATGCCCTTATGTTGTTCCCAACAATCGTAACAGTTATGATTTTTTTTCACTTACATTTTCACCGATGCAGTTCCCACTTGCGGTGCCTTGTCTTTCTGCATCTTATTTTGTCCCATTAGATAAATGTTCTGGAGTATGCTCCTCTTTCCATTAAATTTTGGATAAATTGCTCCTTTCTATCCCAACTCTGGTAAACCTCAGGTAAATTATGACATAATGGATTGCGGATGCATGACTTGAATGACCGTGGCACCCACCACCAGATCATGCAAAATTATAATCTTTCCTTCTAAGTGTCTCAAAAAATACTCTATTTTTCCTATTTTGTAGGACACTAAAAGGTTGAAAGTATAATTTGACACGATTTGGCAGTAGTTTCATGCTCTGTGTTGCTTCCTCGTCACTCAGTTTTGGATTGAAGGGGATATTACATATGATCTGATAGTCTAGGAGTGAAAACTTTCAATTTTTTCCCAAATTTTCTTGGATGGTTGATTTTCTAATGTTTTAGATCTTTATAGTCAGTGTCCTGCTTGAGTAAAATTGAAGATTTGAAATGATTTTTTTGTGCTGGGGGATTTCAGGCACTAATTTGACCCAGCGGTTTTGTGATCAATTTATCCCCATGATGATTGGTCAAAATATGTCATGGTCATCATCAGATGCTACCATTATCCGCATGCCTCTGTCTTCTGAATGCTTGAAAGATGGACTGGAGATTGGATTAAAGAGAATAAAACAGATAACTGATAGATTTTTGGAGCATGCATCTAGAACACTTCTTTTCTTGAAGTCAGTTGTACAGGTATGAACAGTTCCACTTATAATGAAGGTATTGCATGTTTGTAGCTATTGGTACAACATAAAATGTTTGGACATATCTCCCATATATTTTTTTTTCAAGAAATAAAAATGAGGAATTTTTAACTGAGAATTAGATAAGGCTGCAATTGCCAACATCTTGAGTTCAAGTGGGATATCAAATTACCTTTTTATTTTATTGAAAATGCTACTTCTAAGATCCTATAAGCCGGAGCACTTGTAATATGTTTCTTAGAATATCCAAATGTAATAGAAAGGCGGATGAATCACTTAGTCCTCCATTCTCCCAAATATATCAGAAAGATGGTTACACAATTGACAGATGATGGGACACCTCATCTGAGGAAACGTCATGTAATGGTGTTGGACTAGTGTTGCATGTGTAAGAAGAATGGGGAATCAGTAGATCACCTGTTTTTACATTGTGAGGTGGCCAAGACCATGTGGGATGATTTTTTTGCGGGAATTGGATTCTCATGGGTCATGCCTCAAAAGCTGGTGGAATTTCTAGCCAGCTGGGGACGCCTCCAAGGTAATCCACGAGTGTTAGCAATCTGGAAAACGGCTCCTATATGTATGTGTTGGTACATTTGGCTGGAGAGAAATGATAGAAGCTTCGAGGACCGCGGGAGGACAATGGATGAGCTTAAAGTTCTCTTTCTTAAAACCTTGTTCTTATGGGCGGGGGGTCATTGATTTTAATGGACTAAATGTCCATGATTTTCTATAGTCGGTTGTAAAACCTAGTTAGGTACTTCTCACGTATACTTCCTGTGTACTTGGGCTATGCCTTCTCTTATGAATAAAAAATCTTGATTACCTATCAAAAAAAATTATAAAAAAAATGTCAAAGGAGCCGAATTAGTTTTTCTAATTTATCATGTTTTCTTGGAGTGTGTGCATTATATCTGGAAAGCTGAATTTGTCATGATCATTTAATAATCTCTATCAACAATTTCTTTATTATTTTCTTGTAATGTTGTCTCATAAATTTAATATTTAAACAGGTATCATTATCAACATGGGTGGAGGGAAATCCACAGCCATGCCTGGACCATTCGGTTTGTGTTGATTCATCATCTGCTCATCTGAGAAATCCTTTCTCGGAAAAGAAGTGGAGGAAGTTCCAAATATCAAGGCTTTTTGGTAGCTCAAGTGCGGCAATAAAATTGCAAGTGATTGATGTGATAATTTTACAAGCAGAGACTAGATTTGTTGATCGATGGCTTGTTGTGCTTAGCCTCGGTTCTGGGCAAACAAGAAATATGGCACTTGATAGGTATGTTGGAGAGATAAGTGTGTATAGGAGATTTCCTTTTAACATGCCACTACACTTGTAAAGTTGAAAGATGAAAGTACGTTTGTTTTTAGGTTAATTATAGCTATCCTCCCTAAATAGAGGATCATTTTCACAAACACTCTAATGTGAAAATTATAAATTGATAGAAACTAATGTGTTAGTTTCAACATATTAGTGCACCTGCAACCCAAACAGCCCACTAATTTGTTAATTTTGACATTATTTTTTGTTGGTGAGGTGGAAATTGCTATTTAATCTCGAGTTACAATGTTGATTTTTAGAACTTGTAGTTTAGGGGGGACATTGAAAATGTCGCCATAGATTTGGGACGATAAACTACAATTAAAACTAATTTCTTTTTTATGATATAATAGAATATGTTAGTGTTTCTATATTAGAGGACTCGGCCAAAAAAAAAAGTTTATATATTAGAGGATTTCCCTGAAATTAACTAACTCTTTGCTGGCAGACGTTTGCTCATAGGGAGCATTTGTATCGTTTATAATGCAAAATTCTCAAATTCGTATTTATAGTAATAAACATTAGCTCATTACTGTGAATTGCAGGTGCCCTAGCTTAACGCACGAATGCTTTTTTATTTTTTGTTCCCTTTGCACAGTTTTTTCAGTAACAAAATTTTGACTGAGCATAATTAGATGACTGATTAATATCTGGTATTTTTCCTTCTGTTCCTGAGCAGTATGTTCCTTGTTGATCTTGAGACATGATATTACCTTTATGCCAAAGTTTTCACAAAAAAGCTTTTTGGAGTAAATTGTTTGACTGGAAATGTTCTTATCCTTTGATTTGGAATGTACTTTATGGGAATGAAGGAAGTATTTATATTGTCATATCTCTGTGTGGTGATGATCTTCTAACTTACTTCTGGATGTTATAACCAGTCTATTAGTCATTAAATTTTCATGAAGGATATATTTCTTGACTCGGGAGATTTTTAGTAGTTTAGTAACTAGTTACTTAGAAACCAAGATTGACATGTTTGCTTTATGTCTACAATGTATGCTTCTGGTCTAAATTATGATAAACAATAATTTATGGAAATTGTTCGTAGATTTAAATAAATTATGGTGCTGGCTCTCAGTTTTGTGTCCCCTCCCCTATTTCTTAAATTTCTACCATCTGAACTTTGATCCAGCTTCTAACTGAGCCAAAAGTAACTAAGTGTGATGATATATCCTTCCCTTCCATGTTTCCCCAAAAAACTTCTGCTGATTTCTCTGAATCGACATGTTGGATGGCATCATTTCATCATTGCAGGCGGTATCTGGCATACAACTTGACACCTGTTGCTGGCGTTGCAGCACATATTTCCCGAGATGGCCATCCAGCTGATACTTATTTAACAAGCTCAATGATGTCCCCTCTTCCTTTGTCTGGTGTGGCAGATTTCCCTGTCACTGTTTTTGGATGTTTCCTTGTGTGTCACAATGGAGGTCGTTTCCTTTTCAAATACCAAGACCAAGAAGCTTTGTTAGGAGTGCAGCCCGATGCTGGAAATCACTTAATTGAAACTTGGAACAGAGAACTGATGTCATGTGTTCGTGATTCCTACATTGAAATGATACTGGAAATCCAAAAGTTGAGGAGAGATCCTGTGAGTTCTTCAGTTGAGTCAAATGCTGGTCATGCAGTTAGTCTGTCTTTGAAGGCCTATGGAGATCGGATTTATTCCTTTTGGCCAAGGTCTAGCAAGCACACTTTGATTGGTGAAACTAGCTATGAAAAAGTTTCAGTTCCAACAGAAGTGCTTAAAGCAGATTGGGGATGCCTAGTAGAGCAGGTAATAAAGCCTTTCTATGCTCATGTTATACACCTTCCTGTGTGGCAGCTGTACTCAGGAAATTTAGTTAAGGCTGAAGAGGGGATGTTTCTCTCACAACCAGGGAATGGGGTAGGTGGTAATTTGCTTCCAGCTACAGTTTGCAGCTTTGTGAAAGAGCATTATCCGGTATTTTCAGTACCATGGGAGTTAGTGACTGAGATCCAAGCCACGGGGGCTACAGTTCGTGAAATTAAACCTAAAATGGTTCGAGATCTTCTCAGGGTTTCTTCAACATCTATTGTTCTTCGATCAGTTGACACTTATGTTGATGTCCTTGAGTATTGCATGTCTGATATTCAGCTCCCAGTGTCGTCTAGTTCTAATGAAGATGATGCATCACTTAACCCCATTAATGCAATTTCAACTTATAGAGCATCTAATTTTGTGGGCAGTAGTTCTACTTCTGTTTCAGTCCCTTATGTGCCCTTTCCAGGGTTGTCTGCTGAGAGTGCAGCCAGCTCTGGAGATGCTCTTGAAATGATGACAAGTTTGGGGAAGGCTATATTTGATTTCGGTCGGGGAGTTGTTGAAGATATTGGTAGGACTGGAGGGCCGTTAGTTCAAAGGAATATAATTGGTAGTAGCAGTAGTTGGAGCAGTGGAAATTTGGACCAGAAGCTTTTATCAATAGCTGCTGAGATCAAAGGCTTACCATGTCCAACTGCAACGAATCATCTCTCAAAGCTGGGGGTTACTGAATTGTGGTATGGAAACAAGGAGCAGCAGGCACTAATGAGTCCCTTGGCCGCAAAGTTTGTCCATTTCAAGATATTAGATAGATCAATCTTGGCTGATATTTTTTCAATTCCTTCTTTTCAGACATTATTAAAGCTACAAAATTTCTCTGTTCACTTGCTGGCTAGTCATATGAGGCAACTTTTCCATGCCAATTGGGTGAGTCATGTAATGGCTTCAAATATGGCTCCTTGGTTTTCTTGGGAGAAAACATCAAGTTCCGGTGGTGAAGGTGGCCCTTCCCCTGAATGGATAAGACTCTTTTGGGAAAGTTCCAGTTGGCCACCAGAAGACCTCTCTCTATTTTCCGATTGGCCCCTAATTCCCGCCTTTCTTGGTAGGCCAGTCTTATGCCGTGTAAGGGAGCGTCATTTGGTCTTCATTCCACCCCCAGTAACTGATCCGGCCACTGAAGATGGTATCTTGGAAATGGGTGCTACAGGAATAAGTCCAGCTGTCATACCAATGAATCTGACTTCTGAGCCTGGATTAGTTCAATCTTATGTTTTGGCTTTTGAAGTAGTAAGGACCAAATACCCTTGTTTGTTGTCACTTTTGAACAACTGTAACATACCCATTTATGATGTAACTTTCATGGACTGTGCTGCTCCATGCAATTGTCTTCCTATTCCTTTTCAGTCTTTAGGGCAAGTTATTGCTTCTAAGCTTGTTGCAGCTAAACATGATGGCTACTTTCCTGAAGTTGTGTCTCTTTCGACTTCAGATCGAGATGAACTTTTTACCTTTTTTGCCATTGATTTATTTTCTAATGGCTCTAATTACAGAATTGAAGAACGTGAAGTCTTACGTTCCCTTCCTATATATAAAACGGTGGTGGGATCATACACACGCTTGCATAGTGAAGATCAATGTATGATCTCTTCAGATTCATTCCTTAAACCATATGATGAGCGTTGCCTTTCTTATTCAAATTCAATTGAGTGTTCATTACTTAGAGCACTTGGAATCTCTGAGTTGCATGATCGACAGATTTTGATCAGTTTTGGATTGCCTGGGTTTGAGGAGAAATCTCAGTCTGAACAGGAGGATATCTTAATTTATCTTTACACGAACTGGCAAGATCTTCAGGTTGATTCTTCTTTGGTTGACACTTTGAAGGACACTAAATTTGTGAGGAATGCTGATGAGTTTTCCACAGATCTGTTTAGATCCAAGGATCTGTTTGATCCCACTGATGCTTTACTAACATCTGTTTTCTCTGGTGAGAGAAAAAAGTTTCCAGGAGAAAGGTTCAGTGCTGATGGGTGGCTTCACATTTTGAGGAAAATCGGCCTTCGAACTGCAACTGAAGCAGATATAATACTTGAATGCGCTAAAAGAGTAGAATTTCTTGGACGTGAATGCATGAAATCAGGCAATTTGGATGAGTTTGACTTGGACATAACCATTTCTCAGAATGAAGTTTCTATGGAAATATGGTCATTAGCTGGATCTGTTGTTGAAGCTATTTTCACAAACTTCGCTGTGCTTTACGGAAACAACTTCTGTAATCTCCTTGGCAAGACTGCATTCATACCTGCTGAACTGGGCTTACCAAATTTTGGAGGCAAAAAAGGTGGCAAGAGAGTGCTCACTTCATATAGTGAAGCTATTCTGTCAAAAGATTGGCCTCTGGCCTGGAGTTCTGTGCCCATTCTCTCGAAACAAGCTGTTGTTCCTCCAGAGTACTCATGGGGAGCACTCCACCTGAAAAGCCCCCCGGCTTTTTCTACTGTTCTAAAACATTTGCAGGTCTGGTGCTCAACTTCCTTCTATATTGCTTAGAGATTACAATAGATCCGAATAAATGTCTAGCTAATACATATATGCTTCAGATTATTGGAAGAAATGGCGGCGAAGACACTCTTACTCACTGGCCAACTACATCTGGAGTGATGACTATTGATGAAGCCTGTTGTGAGGTTTTTAAATATCTGGATAAGGTTTGGGGTTCCCTTTCTTCTTCAGGTAAGATATCTTCTTCTTCTTTTTTTCTTTTTTACTGAAGAGATTTGAAGGGGTGGTATCCCTTCAAGATTGGTGAGGCTTCATCCATTTTCACATATAGTAATCGGTCTTTTGACAATTTAGGCACTTTTCCTCTTATACAAGAGATGATAAGGTAAAATAAGATAAACTAAGGGCCCGTTTGGATACTGAGAACATCTTAGTAGATTTGTGAATAGTAGTTAAATGATTTGAGTTAAGATCTTTTATTGGGTTTTAGGAAAGGAGAGAGAGAGTTGAATAAAAACATTATTAAGTTAAAAAATTGTTTGAATATAATTTTTTTGTTTGGGAGTTTGGGAAAGTTGTAATGCTTAGGTAATGATTAGATGAAAAAGTTGAAGATTTGAAATTGAAAAGTATTTGTGTTTGATTGATGTTTGGGAAGGAAATATCTGAGAATATCTTAAAATACTTGAGAACAGTTGTGTTGCCAAACGGACCCTATCTTTCTTTTACTGTCTCCAACTTGCATATGCAATACACTTCACCATTCAAATACATGCAAAGTGATATATCATTCTGATTTACTCATTTAGGCAAACTTTAGACTATGTCCATCATAGTTTGTAAATTTATGTGGATGATTTGGATCTATAAATTATCTCACTGTTGGATGTAAAAGAGGTGAGGCCCTGACAATCACAATTTGGCCGTGCCCTATTGTCTAGTCAGGGAATGGTTTTCTTCTTGTTTAATTAATTGCTTAAATATCAATAGTCTGTTTTTTGGCCATTGATTTGATGCTGGAGTACTTGTTAATTAAATTTGTTTAGTGTGGCTGTGTTATAAAAGTTGAATTGTAAAATTGAAAATAGTGGGAAAAAAGAGAGGAATCAAAGAGAATGTGAAAAGGTAAGGTTTTTGGACTGACCATATACAAGTCCTTTCACCATATTTATAGTTGGTTTATTCTTAAGATGGTGAGAACGACTAGGTTTTGGACTGTATATGTATAAGTCCTTTCACCACATATTTATATTTGGTAATTGCTTAAGAACGTGTATAAGTCTTTCAAATGAGATCTAAGAGGCTTCCTCCTGTGTAACATAATTGCAATAATATCCTTAAGCTGTAAGAGTAACAAGCTAATATAAAATATAACTTTTATCGCTACCCCCTCAACCTAGGGCATTTAAATCAAGCATATACCCAACTTTTTGGACAATTGCTGAAAGGAGGCACAAGGTAATGGTTTGGTGAGAATATCACCCAGTTGATCTTTGGAGCAAACATAAAGAGTGACAATCTGTTTGTGCATCAAATTAATCCTGAATAAAATAATGGTAAACCTTGATGTGTTTGGTACACTTAGGGAAAACAGGATTGTTAGCAATAAACAGAGTGGCTTGATTGTCGCAGTCGATCGTTTGCCCCCAAGAGTAGCAGTTCCCAATCTGATTGTGTACTCATTTTCTCATCATAATATAATTCCGTCCAGATGAAGCCAAAGTCCACTTATAAGATGAAAGAATGGAGATAGAGGATAGGGCACATACAAAGGAATTTTAACACCGCAATGGAAGGCCTAAACCACATGGCCTATACTCCAAAAGAACTAGCCAATGATACAATTGGAGCCCCATTAGAACCTTATAAAGAGCAAGAACTTCTCCTTCTCAAGCAATGCGAGATCCCATATACCACCTACCCTTATCTTTATCATATGGGGTGTTACAGGAATGCAAGAGGAAATAGGATGGTAGGAAACAAAACAAGCAATAGGAGTACAAGTACGCATACCTCATTGTAAAGCAATAGGTAAATCATTGGTATTTAAGGGAGAGAAGAATGGAACAAGGACCTCAAACAAAGAAGATGCAATGTCGGGGATTTAAGAAAGAACGCATCAATCTTGAGATCGTTGATAAACTTGCAATGTAGGATTAAGAAGAGACATTGAGGAGGGAGAAGAGAGGAAGATAAAGGTAGCAGAAGATTAGGGGAAGATAATGACTCCCCTCACTACTAGAGATGGGGTCAGATCACACACTTCGACCGAATTTGACCAGGTGAGGAGAAGGAGTTGGACTCAAAGAAGGTAACATTAACACTCACAAAGTATCTACTAGACTCAAGACTGTAACATTGATAGCCTTTTTTAATAAGAGAGTACCCAAGGAAACACAAGTCTAGGGCGATAACTTATCTAGATGAGAAAGAAGGATATGAACAAAGGAGACACACCCAAATAGGCATGGAGTAAGAGGAAAAGGTGCGTGATTAGGATATAAAAGAGAAACTAGGACAACATTAATAAGATGCAAGTGGTGAGAACAATGTCACCCCAAAAATGTTTATTTACCTACGTATTGAATGTCAATGTGCTTGCAATATCCAATAAATGATGATGCTCACACTCAGCAACACTATTTTGTTGAGAAGTATGAGCAGAATTACTTTCATGAATAATAACATGATCACCACAAAACAGATCTCATAACAAACCAAGTTTATTCTAATGTGTCATCAGATTGACAACTGACTACTAATCGAGATGGAACTCCAATGATGTTTCCCTAACTGACATGAATAGTTTACTTGAGTTTTGCGAAGGCCTAAGAACAGGTGTTCCATTACATATCAAAAAAAGAGTTTGGCCCAGGATGGGTAACCCGAACAAAAATGCCACTGGAGAGGAGATTAGAAATGAATCGTTTTCAATGCATATGAATCATATATGCTATAACAATTTTATGATGGGGTTAGGGATAATGCTGATGTATCTTGTTTCCAATGTGAAGTGCGCTCATTTTCTCATCCAGGATAGTTTTCTTAACTCGTTCTCTTGCATATATTTATGCCAATTCGTCCAAGATTCTTTGTTTTGCTTAGCTATGGAGAGTATAGGATTGATCAGAAAAATAAGTCGTCTTGCATTAGAATCTCAGATTTAGAAAATCAGGTCACGAAATAGCTCAAGTTCTAATCAGTTTTTATTTATTTTTTTCAACAATAAAATCATCACAAATTCTGAGTTTCTTGTATATTTGTTTTTCACACAGATGTAAAGGAGTTGCAGAAAGTGGCATTTCTGCCTGCTGCAAATGGAACACGTTTGGTGACTGCAAGCTCTCTTTTTGTGCGTCTGACAATTAACTTGTCTCCATTTGCATTTGAACTTCCTTCTTTATATCTCCCTTTTGTGAAGATTCTCAAGGACTTGGGACTTCAGGAAGTTCTATCAGTTGTTTCTGCGAAGGATATACTTCTAAATCTCCAGAAAGCTTGTGGATATCAACGTTTAAATCCAAATGAACTCCGTGCCGTGATGGAAATTTTGTATTTTGTCTGTGATGAGACTGTCGAGTCTGATAGGTCCATTTTGAAATCAGAAGCAATAATCCCAGATGATGGTTGCAGACTTGTTCATGGGAAATCCTGTGTGTATATTGATGCTTTTGGCTCCCGATATATCAAATGCATTGACACTTCAAGATTAAGATTCGTTCACCCTCATCTTCCAGAGAGAATATGTGTAGTCCTCGGTATCAAAAAGCTATCTGATGCAGTCATAGAGGTAGCTTGACATTCTGAAAGTCCTTTTCCTGTATTTTTATTTTTCTCTTTTTTGTTTTTAGTTTTACTTGAATATGGCGAATGTATGCTTTTCTGATGACTGGGAAAAATCTGCATCTGTTTTCAGGAACTAGATCCTGGAGAGCGTTTACAGCCCATGGAATGCATTGGATCAGTTCCACTTGGAGCCATCAAGGAGAAGCTTTCAAGCAGATCACTTCAGGGTGCTGTACATACCATTCTAAATAGTATGCCGAGTCGCATTCCTGCAGTTCGTAATCTAGCTTTAGAAAATGTACAATTTGTTCTAGAATCTGTTGCAGAGAAGTTGCAGTTTGTTAAGTGCCTCCATACTCGTCTTTTAATGCTTCCAAACTCTGTAGACATTACACGTGCAGCTAAGAATTCCCTTATTCCAGAATGGGAGGATGGATCCCAACACCGAACTCTTTACTTTGTTAGCAAGTCAAATGCCTGTTTTCTAGTTGCTGAACCACCATCCTATATTTCTGTTTCTGATGTTATTGCAATTGCCGTGAGCCAGGTTTTAGGCTCTCCAACACCATTACCAATAGGATCTTTATTTTCCTGTCCTGAAGGCTGCGAGACTGCAATTATTGACATTTTTAAGCTTTGTACTGACAAAAGAGAACCCACAGATGGAAGCACTAGTGTGCTAGGCACAGAAATATTGCCTCAAGATGCTCTACAAGTACAATTTCACCCGTTAAGGCCCTTTTATGCGGGAGAAATAGTTGCTTGGCGGTCTCAGAATGGAGAAAAGCTGAAATATGGTAGGGTACCAGAGGATGTTAGACCATTTGCCGGCCAAGCACTGTATAGATTCAAAGTGGAAATTGCTCCAGGACGGACTCAGCCACTTATTTCTTCACAAGTTTTCTCGTTCAGGAGCATATCAAGTGGCAATGAAGCTTCCATGGCAACTTTTGTGGATAATATTCACCCCGCAGTTGATGGCAGCATACATGTTGAGGTGCCTGAAAGTTCTGGTGGGGACAAAACAAGATCTTCTCAGGTTTGGTCCTCTGTGTTTTTACTACTACATATTAATGGTTCATTTATTGCTTTGTTTTCCTTCCATCTTTTGGGGAAAAAATTGAACTGCAATTTGAAAGAAAGATACTTGTCCTGATAATTCTGCCATGTTGTTATCTTCCACCGTCTTTGTTTTCTTTTAATTCTAGTTCAGGACGGATGCATTGATTTCTACCAGTCGTGGTGTAATGGGGAAAAGTTGACTTCCATTTAGGTGTCTCCCTTGCAGATAGTTTTTGTTTGTTTTTTGGGTTTTCGGCCTACCTGTTGACCTATTTTTAAATTTGTTCTATATGTTAACTGTAGTCAATTTCCAATATCTCATTACCATTCTTGTATATCTTCAATATTTTCTTAACCACTCATTGCTGTAGAAAACATTGAGACTTTATGGGACATGGACTGGAACTCTTTCTTCATTTCCTTCAAGTGAATTTCCAGTACTTGAAAAAAAAAAAAAAAAAATTGTGGAATATGGAGTTCAGATAGGACTTTCCTAACTGCCAAATGCTTAACATGACATTCTCATGTTATTGCACTCACAGCTAGCGCACTTTCCAGTATTGTGTGATTGTCCGGCAGTGTCCTATGCATTGTGCAGTCACGCCTTAAACTGAAGGCTTTCTTTGTGGACAGCTGCAGCCTGGTAAAGAGCTTCAATATGGCAGAGTCTCGGCTGCAGAATTGGTGCAAGCGGTTCATGAGATTCTTTCTTCAGCTGGGATCAATATGGATATGGAGCAGCAGTCCCTACTAGGGAGAGCTGTAACCTTGCAAGAACAGCTACAGGAGTCCCAGGCAGCACTTTTGCTTGAGCAGGTTTGTAACTCGAAGTTTTGAATTGTATCATTTCTCATTCGCTAGTTCAACTCTACTTTGGTAAGGGGGCATACTTTCCAATATCGAATTACATGATTCGATGGATGGAGGGAGGGTCAGGTATCTTTTACAAAATGATGTGCAATTAAGATATCAGGGAGTAGCAACTTGTGGGTTTTTATAAAATTCAATGTGGTGGATCAACTTTCAAATCCCGTTGCTTTTTCCCCGTGGGCTGATTAGAATCATTTTTTTTAATTTTCCGCATCTTTGCACATATATATGTGCATACTGAGTAAAACTTTTTTCGATATTCCTGCTTATTGAAGAAAAATTACTCTTTTTCAACTTTGCCTTGACACGTATGGGGTCTTCTTGGGGCTACGAAATGGGATTCCGGACATGAACTACCTTAGCCTGAATGTTCAGACACTGATGGGAAGAAACACAAAATATTTGCGTATCTCTGAAAAATAAAATTGCAGGCCAATGATTTTGAGTGGCTCAAAAACAGTTTTTAAGTTGCATATCAAGAAGATTTTAAAATATAGAGGCCACTGATTGTCAAATCTTATGATAGCTCAATTCTACTGAAGTGTATGTTTTGGAATAAAATTGCAGGAAAAGGCTGATGTTGCCACAAAAGAAGCTGAGACAGCAAAGGCAGCATGGCTTTGTCGTGTCTGTTTGAGTGCCGAAGTCGATATGACAATTGTTCCTTGTGGCCACATACTTTGTCGCAGATGCTCTTCTGCTGTTTCCAGTTGTCCCTTTTGTCGGTTCCAGGTCAAAAGATTTATGAGGATTTATCGGCCATGAGAACTGATGCTTTGAAAGGGGAGTAGATTGTTGGTTAGTACTTGTTTACATTAGTAAATACATTTCTAGATGAGTGAAATCTTCTCACTTTGGTGACGAAAAATAAAGGAATCTTCTTGCTTAGTTTTAAGTAGAAGGGGCGAAATTGTTGGAGGTAGTTGTTTTTGGAAGAAAATGAAAGGAGGGAAATTTATAGGGGGTGTTTTCTAGAATTATTAGTTCACCCTCCCCCCCCCCCCCCCCCCCCCCCCCCCCCCCCCCCCCCCCCCCCCCCCCCCCTTGCGTATGCTTAATTTGTCAATGTACAGAGAAAAACTGTAAATTGATTGTTGTACAGTTATATTTATCCTGATATTTTGTTATTTTATTTTCTATTTATTGGTAGTATCAGCTTCAGTCACCAGGTAATATAAGATGCATGGCAGCCAACCTGTAGAGGCTCCCCTTTTTAAATTGTGCCAGAATCCTTTTAGTGGAAGGGAAGCGAACTAAACAATTCCAAAGTCAATACACAAGGAGTTCTCAGGACCAGATTTCTTCATTTGGAGAGAGGCTTTGAAAAGCCTGCACTTCCTCATGCAAGGATGGATCCGTAACGACGCCTCCTGGTGTTGGGAAGGAATCATGCAAACGAGGAATCTCCTTTGTAAAGGGCCTTTCCTTCTCGGTCAGAAATGAGAACTCTGATTATTAAATAAAATAAAAAATTATACCCATCATCTTTACACCACCACACTTGCCAAGGATGGCGTAGAGATGATGAATAGAAGAACTCTTAAATAAATGATTGAGCCGCGATCATGCTTTATAGCCCCCTTTTTGTTACCATGACTTTGGAGAAAACTTTAACCAAGAATTTTATGGGATTTTGTAAAAGTAGCGAGACCGATTAAAGTATGTTTTTAAAGATCAATCTATCTAGGCATGGTTAGGGGATAACCAATCTATTTCAAGAATGACAGTAACTCGTGGTAAACAAATAGATTTGTTTTGAGGGTTTATCCTGTCCTTTTTTATCAAGCAATAATCAACAACATATCAACAAAAGGGCAAAGCTTCCTGTTGGAGTAGACATTAAGTTTCTGTTTTAATGAAAATTTTCTGTTCCATAAGGATTCACAAAGCTTGAGATATGAAAGAATGTGGAGCCCGGGAATTGAATAGATTACTACATGCCCAAAAAAGGTAGTGCACGGTACAAGTGACCACGTTTGACTTTTCCTTTGCTTTGCTTCCTTGATTGGTTCCACGGGCAAGCAGTGGTAAGGCTAGAAGTCTTCCTTGTCAAGTGGTCCTTGCAATTAGGTTTTCTAGATGAAAAATGCTAAACGTAACCGGCTGGGGGAATCGCGGTGTAATCGCCGCCCACATGGCATGAATGAAACGGTGGTGTTTCATGCTTCCCTCGAAATCCCCTTCTCCAATACTACATTTTGTTCATTCCCACAAAATCCCCTTTACCCCATCGTTCTACTTTCTCAAAATCCCCTACCCCATCTTGATCTGGGCATGCCTCTGTTCGTGACTTTTGCAGCAGTGCTTCCTCGCCATCTTCCTTGCCTCCGCCACTGTCTTCCTCCAATCTAGGCCTAGCCCTTTTCTTTCTGATACTGTACCCTTTGTTCAGAACTTCTGCAGTGGCTCAAAGATGCTCTCCAGTGACAATGACGTCCGGATCTCCATGCCCACCTTTCACTTCCCCGCCTTCCTTCCCTTTCCCGTCCTCCGCCGATTGCGGCCATCCTTCCTTTCAAATCAAATGTTCAACTCCCACTCTACCATATCCACTAATGACCTGTCTTTCTTGCTTGTCTATTATGAACCCAACTCCTTCACTCTCACATTGGCCCCGAGCGCCTAAACCAATTCTTCCTCTTTCACTACTTCTCTTACTTTAATGGAATTGCTTTGTTCATATTTGTTACCATGGACTAGGGTTGCGGGCAATCAAGATCCATTTTTTTTTAATATATCAACTAAAGCCACATCAGTCGATTACCCGACAGTTCCCCACTGTTGATTGTACGTAACATAACTGTTTCTGGACTTTCTCGTGAATAATGCCCTAGCATGTGACACATAGCAAAGGGGTCTGCCATCTCAACAATCACCAACGTGGGCCTATTGTCATGCTCTGTTCTAAGATCATGCATCACTCCACCAGCTCCGTGTGACCCATAATCGTAGGCCACATATGTGGTCATGAACTTGAGGATTCATTCTCTTCAAATCTCACAGCCTTCTATTCCTTGATCGAATACAAACAATTTTAAAATTTTGGTTTCATAGTCTTACCGTTATAGGCCACAAATCATAAACATGCAATCCTTTTCACAATCATTTATCAGTTTTATTTTAAATGAATCATTTTTGTAAAATAATTTATAAAAGTAACATCATATATTGAAATATCCTCAATTTAAAATAGAAAAATTCTATTCGTAAGCCTCACAAACCACACACCATCCTTTTTGTTATTTTTTTTAATTTTTTTCTCTTTTCAAATGTGTGGTATATGGATGATGAGTAGATGAATTCAATTGTTTTAAGAAAAATAAAACAAAATTAAATTAAAAAAAAATTATGGTGTGTGGTATATGAGGCTTATGAATAGCAAAGCGCTTTAAAATATAGTTGTATAAAAATGGGTGTACATGTGTATTATTACCCATTTTCTAACATTACAAAAAAAAAAATTACTATATTAAGCCTCTCTATAATTTCAACATAAAAAATAGAATAATGCTATTTTCATTCTAAATCTTGTAGTCATCAATCATATTTATTAATGCGATATATTTTAAATAGTTTTATATATCAACTACTTAAACAGTAACCATTAAAATATGACACCTAAAAAATGTGATTTGAGATGACAAAATTTAGGATAAAGAAAAATGTTTCAAATGATAGAGATGCAATTTTGTAAAACAATTTATAGTTTGCTAGAGTGTTGGATCTGAAATGAATTAGGGTTCAGTTTATTGGAAGCCCATTACTAGAGATAAAAGGAAAGTTGACTCCCAAAAGTGATATAAGACAAGCATGACTTAGTTACTCAAATAATGAAGAAAACCTCTATAAAATAAAGGGACCACTATGAACGAGGGGATTGGATAACTCAAACTATTGAGTTTTTTTTTTTTTTTTAATATGTAATTTTATTTTATGAAAATATTAATTTCCTTAATATATTATTGGTTTGGACAATGATGATAAAATACTTTATCATGAATCTAATTGTAATTGTAAATGACTTTATATAATTATTGTGGCACCCTTTTTCTCGGTAAAGAGCGTGGTGATGATTCATGGTGCCAAGGGATGCCAACTAGTCGGCAATAACCTAGTGTTACTCTCTGATCTAGGTGTGTAATCATGGGTCGGATACACGGTAAGTAAAGTAAGTCGCAGCGGAATAAGTAGAGGTTTAGTTAGAGACTAAATGCTAATTGTACCAGAGGTCTAAAGCAATGAAAGGTTCGCCCATTAAGAATAAAAATATCCATGTCATTGTTATTTCCCAAATAATGTTATATAGCACCAACTGTTCATCACTTACATCTAGGTACAACAAATTGAACACGGGTTGTCGCCTCACAGTTACCATTGTAATATATATGAAATTATATTAATTGGGTAAAAAATGAATATACGGGTTAGCTCGACCAATTTATATGAAAAAGGTTGAACGTGTTGAAATTGGTTAAAATGGTGGAAACAGGTTAAATGGGTCATGTCCAGAATTACTTAATGGGTTAAACGGGTGTTGTATCACCCATTATTTAAATGGATCGTGTTAGGATTTTAGGGTCTGACCCGTTTAATTGAATGAGTTGTGTTCAAGTTGAGCCATATAATCTAATACTTATGACTTAACACGACTCGCGAACCCGAGTTGTCATCCCTAATTAAAAGCTATGAAAGGTCATGAGAGACAATAAGACCATATAATATAGTGGATTTTGCCACCAAACAACCAAAGGACATAGGTTTATATGCCAAACCACATAAATTTCTTTCTTTATTTACACTCCATATGTTTTATTTACTATTTATTTCTTATATAGCATCCAAGCACTATATCAACGTCAAAGCCATCATCATGGGCCATTCAACCATATTGCTAGACTCTGACCCTGTTGAAAATATGTATTAACTATTTAGAGCCATATGTAAAATTCGACAACTCACTCTCAAAACAATTGCATGACCCAAAAAAACCTAGCTCAACGCAAAGGAGGTGCTACACTCAATGTAGTGTTATAGCGGGAAAGGAGGAATAAAGTCCCATTCATTTCCTAGCTCGTCCACTAGAGACTGGTCCACACATTGTAAGAAGCTAGGGCCACCGCGAACAAACTCTGTTCACTACCCAGGAGCTCCACCATAAACAACCAACAAAAGCCACTAAACTCATTTATTTTATGGAACTCGAAACAGAGCAAATTTGATACCCCATGCTGCCCTATTACTCCCAACTACCTCACATTGCCAGTGCTGTCATCTCACTCAGAGGCTGTCAAATCGCGCTCCCCACCACCAGACGTCAAGACCCACCTAGCAAGCCACCATCTTACAAAGATAGACATAGTTTTTTAGATTAACAACCGAAACAGAGCAAGCTTTCTTGTTCATCCATTGTGGATGCAACCCAGTCCACACCGAGCACCTTCATCCAAGAAGCTCCCAACACCTCAAAACTAGTCGCACCGCAACCCCTATTTTACATGGCAAAAACAGATAAGTCTGACTGGTATTTCTCTTTATCTTTCATCTTCGTTCATGCTTATTCATTAATTGGGAATCTCAGGCCATCGTTTGGAACACCTGAGCAATCTCTTGGAAAATCCTGGGTGAGCAATGCAACTCACCTAGGACAAAAGCCTTGTGGGTACCAACCACTTCAGTCTCAAACCTCCTAGTCAAGCACTCAAACCATTCTAGGCAAGCCCAGGAAAAAAGCCTGGTGCTTGCCCGCACACTCAAGGCAAGTAATCATGAAGCTCACCTGGACTCCAAATGCTTAGCCCACCCTTGCAATGATTAGTGAAGGCAAGCAGTTAGCCAAACCCAAGCATAGAAAGTTTTGGGCAAGCAATGAGCCTGCTCGACGAACAACCAAGATGAGCAACGATAATGCTCGCTTCAGCTATAAACGTTTAGCCCGCTCTCACAAGTATTAGCAAAGGCAAGCAAGGCGGGCACTTAATATGTTCACATAGGAGCATTTTGGGCAAGCAATGAAGCTCCATTTCTCGTCCGTATCATGGCAAGCACTAAAACTCGCCCTGAGAGTCAAGACACATACCTGGCAAGGTAGGGCATTTGCCTAGCCAACCAAATATTGGACAACAAAAGCATAACAATGAAACTCACACCAGCGTGGCGAGCAATGAAGCTCACCCAAGTATGGCGGGTAAAAAAAGAACTTGTACAAGCAACAAACACTCTGAGCAATTTGAGTAATGTAGTTAGCCATGGTTTGCTTGCCCCAAGCACGAGATTTAACTTGAGTAATGTAGCTTGCCATTGAACTTTGGATGTTCTCCCCATAAAGTTCCTCAGTTTTCTACAAGACTCTTAAAGAAACACAGAATGAAAGTCAATAAGCATATCAAAAGGTAGGTAACAAACTTGGGTCGCGGGCATACAACATGCAAGCACCTCGCTCATCCCGTGGGCAAACACTATAAGTCGCCACCAATGCTCGGAACACCATGACTAGCATTGGAGCCTCCCACCAAACACAAAGCAACTTAAGCACTTAAGCTTACCCAAGAGGGGAGCAATGGCGGATAAATGGCGAGCAATCCAGCCCTCCCCCGAGCAACCTGTTAGCCAGGCAACATGCAATAAAACTCGCCCTCACCCAGGGCTCTAAAAGAGAATGAATAAACAAAACACATGTAATTGACAAAAGAGATAAGTGTGCCCAACCCAAGCTTCAGAGCAACAAAGACCTCCCACGCAACAAGCGCATCCCAAGCTCCGAGCAACAAAGCTTGCCCCAAGAAAGAAAGGTCTCCCCGAGCAACAATGCTCTCCCAAGCTACACAAGGCTCTCTCAAGCAATAAGCTTCTCCTGAGCAACAATGTTGCTTCAACCAAAAACTCTCCTCCCTAGCAATGAAGCTCTCCTGAGTAAGAATAATCTCTCGAGACATAAAAAAACTCACCAAACAATGATGCTTGCCCTAAGCAACAAAGGACTGTGTTACTTGGGCACCTCAGCTTCCTATCTTTGTCATAACAAATAGCCCTAGAGCAGTCATTCGGGTGCACCAGATCTTCATTATCAAACAGGGCCGCCCTCGAGCCTCACCTCGGTGCCTCGAGCCCTCACTACACTCTAGCAAAAAAGAAAGAGAGGAAAAATCCTAACAATGGGGTTGAGCTTTACTTGAGCACTATTGAAATCGATTTCTTACCAAACGTCAAGCCACTTGGCTCAAGTTTGCAAGCCTCAAACTTGTAGATCAGTTTATTTGCACTAACCAGTTTCGTTTTTAGTGAAAAACTCTCAAAATAGCCAGGCCTCCCTAAAGTCAAGCACTTGGGCCCTCTGCAAAATAGGCAAACAAGGCACACATATGTCTTCGCCACGAAAGCAGACCTCTCGTTGCGATAGCAGTCAAGCAGACCTCTCTTTGTGATAGCGATCGAGGAAGCCTCCCACACCTAGATAGCTAAGCCTAACAGCATGCAGGCTGAGCTTCGACGACCAAGGGTAACACAGACCTAGATGACCATGTTTCCACGACTAAGGCTAACACTGACCTTGGCAATCATGTTTTAGCTATCAAGACTAACACAAACCTTAACGACCATGTTTCGACAAACAAGGCCCACATAAAACTTCGCCACAGTAGCACAGTCAAGCACGTCTCTCACCACGAAAAAAGTGACACACATACAATTTCGCCACAGCAGCACGATCGAGCACACCTCTCGCCACACTAAACATGGCACACATACGCCTTTGCCACAACAGCCAAACCTAGCAGCATGCAAACTGAACTCTAGCAAACAAGGCACATACGCCTTTGCCACAATAGCACGTCGAGCAAGCCTTTCGCCATGGCAAATGTGGCACACATACGCCTTTGCCACAGCATGTAGGCTGAGCTCCAAAAAATAAGGCATATATACACCTCTACCACAATAGTGTGGTCAAGCAAGCCTCCCGTTACCTCAGTGAGAATTTTCAAGGCATGCGCATGCAATCAAGGCTTCCTCTTTCGCCATAACCGCTGCCAGCAGGTCACCTCTATAATCATGGGCATCTATTGGTTATGAAATGAACTAAGATCCAACCCATTGGAAGCCCATTACCAAGGATAAAAGGAAAGTTGACGGATGAAAGTGATATAAGGCAAGTATGACTCAAATAGTCCAGAGAAGGAAGGAAAAATCTGTAAAAGTGAACACTACGAATGAGGGGATCGGATAACTCTACAAGGAAATGCTTCTTTACCATCTCGGGGGGACTCTCTCTCTAAAAGGGAGACATCTTCAACCTTCTAGAAACTCCATTCTCTTCACTGTATTAAGAGTTATGAGAGATCATAAGAGATTGTAAAACCACCTAATATAGTGGATCTCACCCCCTAACGACCCGTTGAAGTAGGTTTTTATGCAGAATTACGTAAATCTCTGTGTCTCTCTCTTTATTTACAATTTAATGCTTTATTTATTACTTATTTCTCGGATAGCATTCGAGCACTGTATCAACATCCAGACTATCATCGTGGGCCATTTAACGATATTTATGGGCTCCAACCCATAGAAAAAATGTATGAACAAGGAATATCATTGTTTTACAAATTTATTGAGGTTTACATACAAGAATATGAAGTTTTTTTTTTTTTTTTTTTAATGTACAAGAATATGGAGTTGTGTCTATGTCGTTAATCTTCAACGTATTAATTATATTTTTGAATTATATTTTGAGTTGACCGAACCGAACTTATCACGCTATAAATACTGAATATTTTAGATTTACCATTAATTGAATGAGAGAGAGAGAGAGAGAGAGAGAGAGAGAGGGCACTCACCCAGTTTCCGTCCTTCCATTCATTCTTTTCTCTTGGGGGGAAAAAGTTAAGTATCTTTTTCGTCGATCCAGAACAATAGATACTCCGATCTGAGGTTTTTATCTTTGTTTTGGCACCGAACCTTTCCCAATTCTCGGATCCAACTCCGCAATCAGCCCCTACGTGATTCGATTATTGTATGTTTTCCGATGATTGATATCGGGTAGAGGTTTCGAGATCGATCTGGCATTGAGTTCGATACGGATGGAAAATAGGAATGGCAATTGTAATTACCACAATTATACGGTGTATGATAACCAAGGCAATAGAGATACAGATGGAGAGTCTCTGCCGATCTCTTCGCCTCCATCTGTGCTCAAGTCCGATGCTGCTGTTGGTTACATTGAACACCCCGTTTCCAAGCTGGATACTCTCGCCGGCATCGCCATCAAGTACGGCGTCGAGGTATGCTTGTTCCATTATACACTAACATTTATCTGTTTGATTGTTATTGGATGTAATAATTGTATCAACACTGATAATTGTTCGTAGACTAACGTTGATTTTGCCTTAAGTAATTCCTTGTGATTTTGACTTGTGCAATTCCTTATGATCCATTGTATAACACTGATGATTGTTCATCGGCGTCGAGGTATGCAAACTGATTTTTTTCGTTTCCTTCTACGATATCGTCAGAATTTTGACTTATTCCTTTATAAGGAACACGGACCAATAAAGTCAAGGCTGAGAAAAATCTGACTGATTTTCTTATACAACTGTCAATGCAATATATAGCGAGGGTAAAACAAAGAGAGAAAAAAAAGAACAAATCCAGGACTGGCTGGCTGCTGTGTTCTCTTTCCTCTTTTCTGTGAGCTAATTTTCTTCTTTAGATGTTTGTATAGCTACATATCTTATGCACGGAGGACTTGAGCATTCTATCATCACGGATTACGAGTCGCATCTGTTGACTGAGCTGGAAAATGGGGTAAACGTTGGAGACAAGCGCAATTATTTTAATAACATAAACCTAGCACCAAGATAGTCAATTGCAGTTTTGAACTGTACACCGGTTTCGACTTAACTTCCAAATGTTCTTTTTTTTTTTCCTTAATCATGGGGATTGATGTTAGAGCTTTTGGCGATTTATTATGTTGTGAATTTTTTACTACACGGCCTAAAGAAGTCTATCAGTAGCGCCCTTGGAGTTTTTAAAAAATATGTCGTGAATTTTCTGTTTACTCCTGTTTCCAGTTTTTACTGATGATGTTTTCTGTTTTTTAGGAAAAGAAAAAAGAAAACTTACTTAAGTTTGGTGCTGATATTTGTTTATTTGGTCTTATAGGTGGCCGACATAAAAAAGATGAATGGCTTGGTTACAGATCTCCAAATGTTTGCTCTCAAGTATCTCCAGATTCCTCTGCCTGGAAGGCATCCTCCATCTCCTTGTTTATCAAATGGTTCCATCACTCCCGGGTATTTACATTTCACTCATTGTTCCATTCAGTACTTTCATTAATGTTCTCATGCGATTGCTCAAGAACCTTATCCGAACTTCTCTTCCATGATATTTTATGAAAGTATGCACCATTTTGTTAATTTATATGACTTTACTCTCATAATGGTCACCCATATTTTTCTTTTTCCTTCTTTCCTTTTAGTGTCATTTAATTGCACTTTGCTTTAGTTTCCTTTAGTTTGTAAAGGTAAAATTTATCAGCCTCTTACCTATAAAAATAAAAAAATAAAAAATAAAAAAGTCATCAGCCAGCCTCTTTGTGAAATATCTTCTGCTAAAAATATTGGTTATATGGCACTAAATAAACTCTCTCTCTCTCTCTCTCTCTCTCTCAATTGACAATGTAATAGAGGAAATATTTAGGAACGTAATTTTATTAATTTGCATTAATTATAATTCTTTATTTCAACATATCTGGACTTGAGCTAGTGTTGACATTGGGTGGTGATACAGTGGGTGTGTGCTATTTTGATGGTAAGAAATCCGTGGCAATAAGGTCAACATTGAAAAGATCGCATCAGGATGATGGTATTTTGTAAAACCACAGAAGGGTATGGATTTGATGATAGCAGTGGTAGTAGGGTAAGGGTTTCTTGTGGGTATTTCCTGTGACTTTGGAGGTTCCTGGTAGCGTTTGTGATGCTGTGGTTTGGGATGGAGTGAGGGCATGTTGGAAGGTGAACTGGTGTAAGCATAGTGGTAGCAATGATGATGCTATGGTAGCAGTAGTTATCGTCGTGGTGGTGTTCACAATGGTTCACATTCTTGATGGTCACATCAATGTCATGAGGTGTGATGCGTGGGGAGCATGATTTGGCTGAAGTCGGCCTCACAATCACTTGTCTGTTTTGTCATGGCTTTATCATCTATATTGCCAATACCCCTCTTGCTTTGGCATTGAGGCAAGTGATGTTTTGATGTAAAAGGTCGGGAAGTTTTTTATGAATAGTGAAGAAATGAAGTTGAGATGAAAGTTTTATAGATTTTTGTGAAAGTTGTGGGTCCCACCTTAAAAATATGTTCTAATAATGAATTTGTGATTTTTTTAAATTATTATTTAAATTAAAATAATAATAATAATAATAATAATAATACTTATAAAAATAATAATAATAATAATAATAACAACAACATACGGTCTTCCCCATTGACCCCTAGCTTTGCTGAATATAAGTAACTATAAGGCTTTGACAGTCCTACAGCCCACTTTCTTTCCATGGAAGAGTATATGGAAGGTGTTAGTGCCTTCTAAAGTTGCTTTTTTCACTTGGACAGCTGCTCATGGGAAGATATTGACGGTTGACAATTTAAGAAAACGAGGTATGGTGATCATGGAGTGGTGCTACATGTGTAAAAAAAGTGGAGAATCGGTAGATCACTTGCTCTTACATTGTGAGGTGGCTGGGGAGCTTTGGGCTGGTATTCTTAGTAGAGCTGGGCTAAGTTGGGCTATGCCCAAGAGTGTGGTGGACCTATTAGCATGCTGGAATAGGTCTCATAGTAGTGCCCAATTAGCAGCCGTGTGGCGGATGATTCCTTTGTGCTTAATGTGGTGTTTATGGTTGGAAAGGAATGACAGATGTTTTAATAACAAGGAGCGTGCAATGGGGGAAATCTGGAACTTTTTTGTATTCTCTATTTTCCAGTGGTTTTCTGCTATTGTATTGAGGGGAGGGAATGTTCATGAGTTCTTATCTTCTTTCTAGTCTATTAGAATGTAATTAGGTGCCTCTCTTAGTATATTTCCTGTGTACTTGGGCACTGCCTAATTTCATTCACATCAATAAAGATTATTACTTATCAAAAAAAAATAATAATAGAACATATTCGGCGTGGCTGAGGGTGGCACCACTGGCCACTCCTGGGTCCTGAGCCACAACAGGGTGGTGGCCAGACCTGGAAATTTTTTCATTTTTTATACTATTTTATTATTTTAATGTTATTTTAATTGAAGAAGTGAAAAGGTTTTTGAGTGAGATGTTTTTTAGAGTTTTATATGTTTGGTAAGAAATTGAAAAAACTTAAACTACATGGTGAAAACATCCCTACTGTAATTAAAAACCTCCTCCTGTGCCAAACAGGCTCTAAGACCCATTCTTTGGCTTCTTTTCAATCAACGATCTTAATAGCATTTTGTTCAAGTTCTCCTACGAAGTTTTTTCCTTCCAATTATGTTATCCAATCATGTCTCTCCTATCTGTGTCTCTACATCTCCACTCCCCCCCCCCCCCCCCCCCCAAAACACCAACTGAATACAACCGCAAACCAACCTCCATGACTGTTCGTTTAGGAGTAGAGAATTTGTGGGGTATGATTAGGAAGAAAATAAAATTCGTTGGAAAATGGACAGAAGTATGGGTAAAAATAAGAGGGACGCTGGTTATAATCTCCTGCCCATGCCAGGAAAACGAAAAAGGGAAAGTCATCAGAAAACAGAAGAAGTAACTTGACGGAATTGTTTATTAACAATGTCCCCTTTTCCTACTTATAAAAAAGTCCTTTCCCCACTACATGCTCCTGTGTTTTCACTCCTTTATTCTTTTCTTGTTAATCGGTTAATTGATGTTTTACCTGATGGGGCAAGGAGGGGGAGGGAGGGTAGGGAATGCAGTTTTCACACTCATTAAAACAGGATGGTGTTCTTCTTGATGGCATATATTTTTAAAATTGCATTTCAGAAGAAAACCATTGGGTCAAAGTTTTAGCAGAAGGTTGACAGTATAGCTATTCTGTAATTCGTTGCTGAAATGACAAATATACAAGCAAAGGAACAGGCCAAGGGGCATACCCATTAAAACAAGCTGGTGTCCTTGATGGCATGCCCCATATATGGCATATATTTTTGCCTTTAAAATTGCATTTCAGAAGAAAACCCTTGGGTCAAAGTTTAATAGAAGGTTTACAACATAGCTATTCTGTAATTCATTGCTGAAATGACAAGTGTACTAACAAAGGAACAGGCCAAGGGGCCCTGACTGGTATGAATGGGGCTAGCAGGCTTTTTCTTTCTAAGTGTAAGTAGAATGTACATCTTCAAAGCATTTTGCTCGTACTTTTCAGCTGTTTGGCAAGTTCATTTTTCATTCTCCCTCATTCCTGATTCAACCAGCAAGAAGATCCCAGAAGAACAAACTTGAAAGGAAAAAATCTTTCATAATCATCTTGTGACACCAAATCCCACGTTGGGAATATGAATGGCCCACGTAGAGTGGGTAGGTTATAAAAGTAGTCATGAGTGCTAAGTCATGAGTGAATCTAGGAAAACGCTAGCACATCTGTACCTAACATCAGAAAGAGTAATCAATTTGAAGTTTTGCCAGAACCATTAAGCTTAGTTTCACCTAGTAGGTAGCCAATGTGGGACTTAGCACCCAAGACTACCTTTATACTTACCTACTCTAGGTAGGTTATCCTTATTTCGAATGTGGGAACAGGATGTTACAAACTCTTCATCCTAAAATTCTTAAACCCTCATCAAGGCCATGTCATGCACTAACCTTACTAGGTGGCTCAGATATCATGTGTAACCATCAATGGAAAACACTAACTAGCCACACATCTACACTATAACCCTTAAAAGACTATTTAATTTGAAACTTCCATGGAATCACTTATAAAGACCAGTTTCACCTAGTAAGTAACCAATGTGGGACTTGTAGCCCATGAAACCTTTATAACCTACTACTCTGTAGGTTATTCATGTTTCAATTGTGGGACCGGGGTATTAGGCATCTTGATATTCATGGAATCCTATGAAATCTTATGTTTTAGTTAATTTTGGGTAATCTGGTAATTTCTTGAGATTTTAAATTTTTTTTCAGTTTTTACTTGGGAGTCTCATGAGAAGGATTGGGAATAGTCTATAAAAAGTGTGATCACCTTTTTCTTGAATATGAGGGTGTGATCACCTTCTCCTTCAAACGTGTGATTACTTTGGAATCCTAGGTTTGCTTGCCTAGACACTGTTTTAATACCAGACAGCGCCTCAAATTCCTTAGACATCAAACACCATCTACTAAATCTTCTAAGGGGTAAAGAAACTAATATAGCGTTAGATTTCTAAATATCCTCATCCGATTTGGCAACACAGCCTACTCCAGAGTCTATTCTGCTTCAATTCCATATACCACAGCTGTTTTTAGGGCAACAGCCTGGCACTTAAAATCTCTGGATGAATGTGCCTCAATAAGAATCCTTTGAGTAGTATGTTCTGTGACATTTGGTATTTGTAATAAAGAATACTCATGATACTCATGTCTTGTATGATCTGCTATACGTACTAGTTATAAGGTTCATTTCCTTGAAACTCTTTACTTTCTCTTCAATATTTCTTTAGATTTTATAATCAATTACACATTTACATATTTCTGAATAAGAAATAGCAAGTATTTTTAACATGTGAACCCTTTGGTAGCTGACCATGCTGACACTCATGCAGACAGAGCAGTTGTGAACACACCCCACCCCGGCGGAGGCACCATGAATTTTTTGAATCATTTCAGTCCCTGAGAGTTGAGTCCCCCAAGAGGAAGGTCTCTCCAGCCATGAACTCTTTACAAGGTTACTATGGACTCAAACCAAGAGATCAGAAGACTACACCTGAAGGCTTTGAAATGGCAGTCTACAAAAGAGCCACTTCTCATTATTTAGAAGATGGGCCCTTTCCCAGCGTTTCACCACTTTCCAACCCTCCTTTGAGCCATCACAGAAAATCTAAAAGCTTGTTGGATGGGAATGGTGAACTAGCACACACCCTGCCTGCCACAGAAGCTTGGGACGATGATTCTGACAAATGGAGTGAGAAAGTTCTCAGAAGGCGTCAGAAGTCTGAAACTGACTTTACTTCTCACACGCCAGAAATGTTGATGGAGAATAACAGCAACAATGGTGGGTTTTTGGCAATAACGGCAAAGGGGGGCTTAGCCTTGAGACCCAAAGCAGCAAGCCGAACTACCTCAACAAGTGATGCTGAAATGGGCGGGTTGAACCCCATACCAATTGGTTTGGGAGATGCTGTTGTTGCTGATGGCTCTTCTGGGGTGAGGAAGTCATCGAGCACATCAAGTTTGCAGGATCAGGACAGCAGCAGTAGTTCTTCATCCATTTGGACTACTGCAAGGTGGAGTTTGAAACCAGATTTGCAGGCTCTTTCAACTGCAGCCATTGCAAGACCAATTTTTGATGGCTTGCCAAAGCCTACGTCGGGGCGTAGAAACAAAGCCGCACTTGACTAAGTTCACGTTGATATAAATTTTTTTCAGGGCCATTCGTTGCCAACGCGTAATATGTGAGAGTTCTTTAGTCAAATGTTTTATCGGTCGTCTCCCGGGGAGATTTTACGTGGTAATTAAAGGAAACTGACATGAACAGCAAAGAATGGAGGATCAAAGAAACAGCTAATGTGTGTGTATGGTTCAGATGCGTTCCTGCCACATCGTTTATGTATTAAAATTTTTTGTAATGAGAGAATTGTATGCATTTTTTTACGGTACCTTTTAGAGAATGTATATTAGATATTTTTGGTCTCCTCCGACTGTTAAGAAAAATTGTTCATAATATTATTTATGTCTTGATCTTTTGTATATTCAGATCAGAACTTGGAGATTGGGCTCAATTATCATTTAATGTATTGCTGCTACATCTGTTACCAATGTCTGGTGCTTGTTTGCATTTCATATTATTTCCTTTGTAAACCAGACTCTTCTTCAATAGGCTTGCAAATTGCAAGATAGGAGGCACACAGGCATACACAAACTCTGTTCATAAACACACTGCGGTTATATTTCAAAAAAAAAAAAAAAAAGGAGACCGAAGAACCCAGTTGTCAATCCTCAATTGAGAACATAATAGAGACAACCAATCAAAACAGGTTTAAAATTAAATTCTCTCTTTACAAATCAAATCCAACCATTTTAGCCACAAGGAGAAGGTATCCTCAATATCATCTTGCAAAATATATACAAGCCAGCTTACTGACGCGTTAAACACATGATGATCTAAAAGCTTTGCCGCATCAGTTAGTATTAAAAAATGTTCAGTATTTTTATCACTACATTTTGATCTCATAATAAACAGTATATTTACATGATATCTTAGGAGTAACAGAACTCTCTTTGCTAAGAGATTGTACAAGTTACCAAGTGGGCAGTAAAAGCGTACAAATACCTCATTGTCTAAGGACCGGGGCCAGCATCCAAGGCCAGCTATCTCACTCACAGAGGCATTAGAGATTCAGAGAACACCCAACACCTCCCACAATCTGTGGTAGAAGCACAGGCTTACGAAGCTTTTATTATAAATGAAAAGAGAAATACTTTAGCCACAAATGAATTACACAAAAGTAATCACACAAACTGATGTGGCTTCATGTGGTTCGTCAGATTGTAAAATTATTTTTATTGTAAAGTAAATCTAACGGATCACGTGAAACCACGTCAGTTTGTGTGATTGTTTTTGTGTAATCTCTTTGTGGCTATTGCAGTCCTCGAATGAAAAAGGCCATCCAAGAGAAACGTCAGTCAGTTTAACAAAGGAAATTCCAAATGCATGAGAACATTTGAAGAAAATTTGATCCATTACCCCCGCCCTATACTTTTTTTATTTTTTTTAATGGATAACGCATCATTGTGCTATGACAAATTTTGGATTTGTCGGTCCTAATTAACAAAAAAACACGTGGGACACCGGGATTTGCCACATGCAAAACTATTTTTTCTTATTTCAAATAATGAAATTAAAATTCTAAAAAATATAATACATTTTTTGCCACCCCATTGGACCCAAAAAACAAAAAAAAAACCACCAAAGGGCCAATCTCAACCTAGCCCAGAACAGAGTTATTGACCAAAATTTTCAACATTGAACCCCAAGGTTGGTCTTGCAAAATGAACTAAATTCATTTAATGTAAAGTGTTTCACCGATTATAGAAAACAAAAAACAAAAAAAAAATCAGTCCGTGAAAGATTTATTTGTACGAGACTTGAGGCATGGTAAAGAAAATTTCTTAAAGAGGAAACACCAGAAGTGAATGGCCCAGTAAAGAATATTTTTGTGAAAGACGACAACATAAAAAGAAGTGAATGGCCCAGTAATCAACAACCAATTTTTGTGTAACGTTCCAAGTATAATATAGAGCAGGCATTTATCGAACTCATTGTCAGAAAATATACTCAGCTGAGTGTGACAGAACGAAACAAATCACATATAAACCACAAAATCAAAAGGCATGGCAAACAAAGGCACCAACTACGATGAGCATGTAAGAGAACTATCTATCTGTACACTGGTAGAAGAAGTCTTGGCAAAAGAAGTGTACTCATATAGCAGATAATTATTAGAATTGTCCTGTCCAAAATCTACATCAAATATTTACCTCAATTTTGCAGTAGTTACACCTGCCATGATGTATGAAACTTTAATTAGTTGAAGGGTGATCAGACCGAAAAACCCCAAAAACTGGTGGGCATAACCTGTAACAATATGATGTATCGTTACCATGTATTCAGAACTCAACTATGCACTTCAGCGAAAGACAAAAGACAAAGCATATAACACAATCATTATCATAGACTCCAAGTGGGCCATATTTCAAGCATATATCATAGATGTATGAAAATTACAGTCTGTCGGTCATATAGACAACAATCTCCTGCTAAACTCTCACGGACAAACGGTTAAAAGGAACCAATTCATCCAAAAGAGAGGATCTTTCACAACATCTAACTTCCACAACTGTGCCACACATCTTTATGTTAAATCAGATACAAAAATAGAGTTTGCAATTGGCAAATTTAAGGGAATAAGGATGTCTGTATCCAATTCATATTGAAGCAAAGTTAGATGTGAAAGACAGATATGAAACATGGATTAACCAAATGGCAACATTGTATCAAAATAGCTTCAAGACATTACGCTACAAGAAGAGAAGAAAAGAAGATAGGGGGAGAGAAGGGAGCACAGCTACACCAACAAAGAAAAAAGAGACCTACAAGAAAACTCTCCAATCAACAAATTAGAATGCTACTAAATTGAAGAAAAGCAACGACGACTCTATCCTTCCATTAAACTCTAAGAATTACTGATGATTTTAATCCCCTCAAGATCCTCATCCAAATTATAACTGTGGCCATGAAATGCCAGACCAAAAATGTGGTAAATACAGCCGAAGACACAGTTCTAAGCTTCTATTCAACTGTTACAATTAAAACATTCCAACTCCTTTAAAAATCCCCATACAGATTAACTAACCACGCAAAAATTTGAAAAAAAAAAAAAAAAAAAAAGCAATCATAACACAAGGAACAGCTTTAAAACTTCTATTTAAATCTAGAACCACAATTTCAATCCATTTCAAGATCTTGCTCCAGATGATAATCATACCAGTAGATGCAATCCTGTAGCTTCTGGGTTTAAATTCTTTTTAATGTCACCACCCTTTATTAGCCACCAAAAAAAAAAAAAAATTGTTGCTCAAGGTGCGCCCAAGTGCAAAGGCATCATGAAGTCCAGGGTGCAAAGCACAAATGTCTACCTGATGTTCACTTTTCTCAAATAACAGGTATCAACATTTCCAGAAGAAAAATTCATTATATATGGTAACAAAAGAGAAAAAAAACAATTGAAATGGTCAACACAGGTAACTGAAGTTGAAGGGAGTGGCTGATCTCCAACAAAAATTTTGCCTGATGCTCAAGTGGTTAGAAGGCTTCACCATTGCACAAGATGGTGGGTCCATATCCTAATTAAATTTACAATATTTCTACATAATAATTTTCTTTTTAATGTCGAAAATCCCAGAAACTGCAAATGCAACAAGGTTTTAAACCAACGAAACCCTGGATGTGTATAACGCATGCACACCACACGGATCACACCGGCTATTTGCTGACTGGGTGTGACCCCTAGAAATTGTTTGCACCCAAGGGTTTGGACCTTAGACATGGGGGACAAAAACCCCAAGATCAAGGCCCTTATAACTTGAGCCAACCCCTAGGGGTTATTTCCCTAATTATAATCACCATCAAATGGAAGGCAATCATCTATTTATATGGCATTTAAATATAACAATATCAACCATCGTCTTCTGCTTAAAAAATATATTTTTGCATGCAATACAAGATAAAAACCAACTAAGAAAGCAATATCAAAATTAAACACATCTTGTTACAACGTATACCTGAAAATAAAATATCAAAAGCAGCAAAAAAGTAAAACAATCCCAAGGATACTATCATCACCCCTATTGTGGAAAATAAGAAAAAGCACATTTTGGGGCAGGGCACTTCACCAGAAGGCATGTGATTTTACTGCAGTTTAACTGTGCCGTTGAGATAGCACTTTTTCTTGGCACTTTGTGCTCCAAGAGTGCCAAGGTCTGTTTCTAACAACGCTTGATAGGGTTAAATTTGCAAAATACCTTGCATTTCATATATGTAGCCCAAAACAGAGGAATTTGGGATTTTCTACACTACTTAAGCCCATTTAAAATGTTCTAAACCATCCTTCAGAATTTATGGAAATCCTTTTGCTTGCTTCTAATCTCCTAGGTGCTACCCTAGACATAAACTTCCCAATAAATTTGCTTAGGATGGATCTGATAACCTGTCTATGAATGCTTGAATGCTTGCTATGTTATAAAAACTTTGCGGCTCGAAGGCCAGAGATTTAGGATAATATGTTCATATTTTGTAGGCTTATTTATTTTTTGAGAAGTATCAAGACTTCATCGAAAGGGTCAAAAGGTGCAACCAAGTACACAGAATGAGGACAAGAAATTCACCTAAACAGATACAAGAAAATAAGAAAAAATAAGGCCGTTAAAGTCTACGTAAGCTGTCCAAAAGAAGAGAATGTTGAAGAAGAAAGTTTTAAGCTTTTCCAAAGTCCATTCATGATCCTCAAACTTCTATTGTTCCTTTCCCTCTAAATACACCATAGGAGACAAGTAGGAACCATTTTCGACACTGCTGCGATTTATGGGATGCCACCTAACCCTCTCCAAGAATACCAAAGATCCATATTCTTCTAGGCATGATCTAAGCTCCACAGAGCACTAGCAATCTCACGATGGAAATGATGATCCATGGACTCCCCACTCCGCTTATATATGTAGCACAAATCAATTGCTACAATGTGTCCTTTTGTCCAAAGGAAAGAATCTTGCCTAGAGAGGCTGTCCAAGCAAAAAAGGCAACCCTTGTGGGAACCTTAGTCCAGAGGAAAGCGATTGTTTTCATGATAATGCATTATAGAAAAGACCAGGCATTAAGCATCCCTCTCTTGGCAGGGCCCAGTGAAGCTTGTCGACTCCTCTCTCAAGCTAGAGGAATATAGCAGATTAAAGAATGCGATTAAGGTATCCATCTCCCAATCACAGGCCACTCTGATAAAGCTAATATTCCATTGAGCAAAAGTACTAGATATCTCCATCTGGTCCACAGAAGCATCCCTAGAGCGTGCAATGGTGTACACATCACAAAGTTTCCTTGCGAGCCCTATTTCATCACCACAAATCATACCAAAATTTAATCTTGGCACCATCTCCCACCACAAATCTAGTGTGACGAGAACTTCCCTCCACCCCTTCCTTATGAATTTCCATGCCCCAAGATCTCAAGACCCTCCATCTTCATGAGAGAGCATCCACCCCACACACTACCATACAAACCATACAATAACTTCCACCATTGAACACTATAATGCCTTCCTTTCCACAGCAAAGTGTCTTAGCCATTTTCCTGGTAGGGTGCAATTAAACACCAAAACGACTCCAACTCCCAACCCTCCTGTGGGAACCGGTGTGAATCTTAATCCAACCGAAAAGATGAAACTTGGCTACTTTCCCATTACCACGCCACAAGAAATCCCTCCAAAGCTTCTCTACATGATTTTCCAAGCTCAGTGGGATAGGGAACAATGACAAATAACAACTGGATAGACTGGATACAGTCCTTTTGATCAAGGTGAGCAGGCCATCTTTCAACAGGTAAGAGCACTTCCATCCATTTATCCAATCTATGCTTCATCTTCAACAGCATGTCATCTTCATTTTTCTGGCTTTATATGGTGCCCCAAAGTTGGTCCCAAGTATTTCATAGGTAAGGCTGCCACTCTACACCAAAGAATGTTGGCCAAACTGCCTATATTTGCAATGTCCTATAGGAATCAATATACATTTGGCTAGATTAATCTTCAAAATTGAAACAACTTCAAAATAAAGGAAAATCCATTGTAAGCGGCAAAAATATCCTAGGTTCGCCTCACAGAAAATCAAATTATCATCCACATCAAAGAGGTGCGAAACTTACACCTATTGGGGCTCCTATAGCATCAAGAAACTTGACAGCAAACCACAATCCACAGCAGCTGCCAATATTCTGCTCAGGGACTCCATGATAACTATAAACGATAGCAGAGATAAAGGGTCCCTCTGCCTCAAAGCCACGGGCTACTAAAAAAACTGAAAGGGTGAGCCATTCACAAGCACAAAAAAGAAACGCAATGGAGAGATGCAATGCACTATCCGTCCAACCCATTGTTCTCCAAAACCACATCTCCATAACAGGAATAACAAAAAGTCCCAATTGACGTGATCGAATGCCTTTTCTGAGTCCACCTTATGAAGCACTCCCGATACCCAAGATGGAAGTCTACTGTTGAGGCACTCACTAGCAATGACTGGGTCAAGGATCTGTCTCTCCCTAATAAAGGCAAATTTTGTATGAAATATAACATTTCCCAGCACTATATTTATTTTATCAACTAGAACTTTGGAGATAAGCTTGTAAACAACTCTAACAAGACTAATAGGCCGAAAATCCTTGATTTTCATTTTTCACAGCCCAACTTCCTTCGAGATGAGGGTTGTGAAGGCGGCATTGAGGATTTTTTTCAAACTTCCCTTGCTTGTAGATCTCCCCAAAGACATTCATCAAGCCAACTTCCTCCCAGCAGGTCTGAAAAAGGGCTAAAGAGAACCCATCTTGACCTGGAGCCTTGTTGAGATAATAACACCTCAAGGAACTCGGTCTCCTCGAACTCCCTTTCCGTCCACTTGGCCTCCTCCACAACTATAGAATCAAAATGTGATACCATCCTAGTGTTGTTAAAAGCATTAGGTGCACTTAAGCGCATAAACCACCTAGAGCCTAGGCCCAAAGTGCACACCTAAGCGAAGTAAAGTGCACATTTTTTTAAATGATAGAATACGATAAAAAAAAAGGTTTTAAAGAGGAAATATAATAATATATTTACCATATTCACTCCTATACTAGAGTATTATGCAACATACAACTAAGTGATCACATAATTATATAAAATTCAAACATAAAAATTTATATACTCTTCATGACTTTCTTGTATCATTCTCTAGCTCCTAACGTGTAAGAGGTGTACTCTTACGTATGCTCCTTGTGTACTTGGACAATGCTTGTTTACTAGTTTCAATAAAATTTTATTTTCTTATAAATATATATATATATAGTTCAATTGTGGCATAAAAAATATACACAACCATGATATTTGATAGCCATAATCAAAATATAAGTATATAGTTGGAAAAAAAATCAAAATACATCCAAAAGCCAATGCCCAAAAGAACACAAAAAAATGTTGGAGTATACTCTAAAATACTCAATACAATGCAATCCTAGAGTGTATAATCATCCGGTTTATTTTATTAAACCATCTGTATATGTTTATTACTTTTGGTGCCTCACTATAGAATCACGTGCTGAACTGAAAGAAATTCTTTCTTCATTAAAATGTAACGAAGTGTGATTTTTTTGCTTAAAGCTCACCACTAAAAGCGCAAAAAGCACGCTTAAATTGCGATGTTCAAAATGCACTTCACTTTTATTAAGTGAGGTGCTTAACCCTTGGTGCTTTGTGCTTAAGCGCACTTTTAACAACATTGTTCCATCCATTCAACTTGAGCTGCCAACTGAATTGCTTGGAATAAAGGTGGAGACTATCTCATCTCATCTCAAAACTTTCCATAATTTCCTTCCCAAACATCACTCACACACAAAACACTTTTTAATTTCAAATCTTCAACTTTTTCATCTAATCATTACCTAATCATTACAACTTTTCTAAACTTCCGAACAAAACACAATAAAACAAATACAACTTTTTCAAATTTCAAAACAAAAATAATATTAAAAAATTGTATTCAAACAATTTTTTAACTTTATAATATTTTTATTCAACTTTTTCTCTCTCCTTTTCCAAAACCCAATA
Organism: Juglans microcarpa x Juglans regia; assembly: GCF_004785595.1. Lineage (NCBI taxonomy): Eukaryota > Viridiplantae > Streptophyta > Magnoliopsida > Fagales > Juglandaceae > Juglans > Juglans microcarpa x Juglans regia. Next base: position 21,135,029 of record NC_054598.1, read on the forward strand.
AAACATCTTAACTCAAACCATTTCACTATTATTCACAGAATTCTCATCCCATCTCATTTCCCAAGCATGCCCTAACCGTCTCCATTTCACTTATAAGCAAAGTTTTCAAAACTCCACTTTTTCATAACTGTCTATTCACTACGATTACGAAAGGGTGGGAAGCAAAAGCAAGAGGAATGGTCTCTTAAAGGAACAGGTTTTGTGCTACCTATCAAAAACAAAGAAGCAGGTTGTACTGATGAGTTATTTCCCAGCTAAAATGTTAAAAGGAGGAAAAACAATTATAATTTTATCCAAAATCTAAGGAAAATATTTATAGATGTGTCAAAAGTATAATGAACAAACAAGGATCAAAGCATTGCAAGAAAGATGAATCGGCAAACTATGACAATGCAGTGCACACTGCACAGTCAATTAAACAGTGACGGGAAAAAGAGAAAGAAACACAGTTTATAGATTTTTCAAAAGTCTAATGAAAAAACAAGGATCATAGGATTGCAAGAAAGATGAATCGGCAAGCTATGACAATGCAGTGCACAGTCAATTAAACAGTAACAGGGGAAAAGAGAATAAAGACACAGAAAATCAACCAAGGGCATGCATACCTCCAACAACCAAATTACTCAATACCAATTAGTCAACTCTAATTTCCTCAGTTTACTATGATATGTATGCACACAATTTAACTTAACCTTGTCCCAATTGGATTAACTTCCTATTTTATGACTAGACTAAGTGAAACGCCCCACATAAAAACCCATGAACTAAACAAGACTCGAATAACACTTGAGGAAAGACCATAACCCCCACTCATGTAACACATTTCTATCTGTGAAGGTTCGAATGATACCACAATCCTCTCACAACAACATTCATGACAGAGGCCCCACCAAAAAGTCTTGCTTAACTTCTTGAACTAACAGCGGCCTCACCACAACTTTAAACATGAAAGAAGACAAGAAGTTAAGCAGGCCAGGTAAGGCAGAACAAGCATAATCCTGCTAAATAACCTGCTGGTGCAAAATGGGGACAAGAATTTCAAATATAAATAAGCAATACCACACCTTCTAAGCATAAAAGATCAGAAGTTATACAATAGAAATTCAGCAATTGATTGCTTGTAGAGCAACTATGTAACGCCTCAATGAAAGGCTCAAACCACATGGCCTATACTCCAAAAGGCTAGTCAATGATACAATTGAAGCCTCATTGGAACAATTGGAACATTACAAAAAGCAAGAACTTCTCCTTCCCCAGCAATGTAGGATCTCATACACCACCTACCATTATCCTTATCATATGGGGTATCACAATCTCCCCCCCTTAAATTCCCGACGTCCTCGTTGGGCCTGTCCGTTGTAGGTGGCAAGGCTCAAGTCCCACATTTCTGGTTGAGATAAGCTCTGATGTCATTTGTAACGCCCCAATGGAAGGCTCAAACCACATGGCCTATACTCTAAAAAGACTAGTCAATGATACAATTGGAGCCCTATTGGAATCTTATAAAGAGCAAGAACTTCTCATTCCCAAGTAACGTGAGATCTCATACACCACCTACCCTTATCCTTATCATATGGGATATCACAAACTATAGCCAGGGAAAACCTGCTGCTAGCCTTTGTAGCCAATAAATGCCCACCCCACTTTAAAAGAGAGGGAGAAAAGGAGTCCACAATTTAATGGGAGGGAAGAATTTTGGAATTCTATAGGGTTACAGCTCTCATGCAACCCACCATCACCAGTTAGAAAATGCAACCCACAAATGTATATGCGTGTGTCTGTATAACAGTCATGTTCAACTTATAGTTTGTTTAACTTTTTGCTGATGTTATGAATCAAAAAAACATTTTGCTAATTTTTTTGCCAAGTGTAGCTTTTTGCTAACGTTACACCACAAAAACTTTTGGAGCTTAACTTCATATCCATATGAAGCTTAGCTTTAGATGTTATTTAAATCAATCCTTTATTTAAAAAACATGAGACAAAGATTTGAACATTTACTGCTGAGATAGTGTTCAATAATAGAGAAGCATGTCACATAAGTATGTAATGGAGGAACAGATCAGAGAGTAATGCCGAAAATGAAAAATAATATAAATTCACCAAATCTCAAATTTGGTGTAGAAATTGATTGTTATGTACATGATACTCAAATAATTACAGGAGTTAGAAACAGATGCACTAACCAAGTCAGAAACATGGGCCTACACTTGGAAGCAAATGTTCTCGGGATACATTTGTCAGGAAAAATTACAATATACAGAGTCCTGCCAAGAGCCTCCACTAGTTCTAAACACTGCCATCAAGTGGTAGATGGATTTTGTCCTGAGACTGAATCTTACTCTGAGGAACTATGTAATTGACCATTGGAACTTGTGTGCCACCCAAAGAAGAGAAGACATATTGATCACCTGAGAGAGGAAGAGAGAGAATCCCAGTTAAATTAGCTCAATGAAGGGCACCCCTTAAGACAAAATAAAAATAAAAATAAAAGAAGGTTTCTATAAGCCATGTTGAATTCACTGGACTGGAATCGAGTATAGGAATTTACAAAGTGATCAGTCCTAAATGTTTTTGGTTAATTGTTAAAACAGAAAATTATGAGAATAACTGACTAAGGTCGTCTATGTTTATTTAAAATATGATAAGGATTTCCCACTAATGTAATTTTATAAGAGAAAAAAAAATTAATATAAAGAGAGATTTGTCACGTCACACTGCATATGGGGTGACCTTCCACTTTATTTAGAGAGCAATAAACCATTTTGGCTTAATTAAAACAGCTGCAAAGAACCAAGAACTTACTGCTGTTCTCACTTGAGGCTATCAAGCTGGCCTCCAGCAATTAATAGCAGAAATGTCTGGTCTACATGGAAACATCTGGGAAACGCCAGGACCTGGTGAAAATGAAGACCAAAATAATTTTTTTTTTTGGTAAGAAAGAAGATATTTTATTGATATAGAAATAGTCATAGTCCAAGTACACAGGAAGTATACATGTGATTACACCTAGTTAGGAACAATTTTGTCTGCGATAGAAACTAATTTTTATTAGCAAGCTAGCAGGGATACCGAGACAGGATATAGGAAGTCATCCCTATGTGGTATGCAAGTCAAGCAACGAAGTGCATGACTCTTGATTTATTCAACAATACAAAAACACTATGACCGTGCAAAATCTTTCCTAATTCAAAAAAAAAAAGGGAACACAAAGAATGAAGGCAGAAATTGAAAGTCAAACTTTACAGCTTTCCTCTCTTTATCTTCCTCTCTCTCATCGAATATTATTTTGAGACTAATAATATTCTTACCATGACAGAAGTGAATTAAGTTCCTTTTTTGTTCATTATTTCCTTTTATTTTTTGTTTGGGAGGTGGGAGGCAGCACAATCTTCTTACTGTTACAAGATTCTTAATAAATAGTTTTTAACTTTATCCTTAATAAATATTACAAGAAGATCAACATGTTTGGACCAGAATCCAAACCTATAACGGATGATTTCAAATGGTTGACACATAAAATATAAATGCAACATGCATTTACGGCATAGTAATAAATCTCCTGTGCCTGTCCATAGGACACAGTATAACCCAAAATCAAGCCATGCCCATGCATTTTTTTATGGTACACAAGGTTGCTTCCAAAAAAACATATGGGCAGCGTTTTTATAGAAATAGAAGGTCACCTGATATTGGAGCCCCAGCTGGTAGATTATTAGGGGCTGAACGCTGAAAACCAATATTATTTGCCTGTGGCCGAAAATAACCTGCCATGGGAATGTGCTTTAAAACCATTATAAAATTCAGTAAATATTTTTATCTCACATCAGAAATAAAGCATGTACATACTCAAATAGCACACAGAACAAGAACGTGTGAAATAGGTATAAATTTACTAGTTTGTTTTCAAGGTTTAGAGAAAGTCTCTTCTCAATTGGAAATGTGGAGTTAGCATATGATAAGACTAAAAACACAAACTTAAGAAGAAAATAAGCATTAGTACCTTCCTGGCCAAAGGTAGGTCCCAAATGAGCTCTCTCTCCATTCATCCACCCACCATGCTGATGTTCAGTTTTGAAATCCCCTGAGGGCATCCTCCATTGTTCATCAGCAACAAATCGCCTCTGGCCATCCGGAAGGGAGGGCAAGGAATACGGATGGTGATATGAATGCTGAGCATGTTGCTGAATCGTCGGTTTTGTATAAGAAAAATGACTGGGCTGGTTGTGAGGCGGGGCAGGGTGTATGGGTCTTTGTGTAAAAGAGGTATCACCTTGTTGAAATTGTTGGTTGGTTTGAGAAATTTGTGGATTTAAATACATATCATTGTGTCCATATTCTAATTGCCTTGAAGAATTAAATCCAGATGGTTCGCGAGAATTGGAGACTCCTGTTGAAGAAAAACACGATGACTGCTGTGGAAACATTTCACTTCTCTGTGTATTATCAATATGACCCCCATGACCAGCCATTTGAACAAGTTGGCTGCCCTGTATACAGTAAAAAGAATTTGATACGATATATAAACAAATATAACCAAGAGAATGGAAGAAAATGACGAGCAAAAGTCTTACACTAGATGTGCTGCAGTATTCGTGAGGTACAGGTGGTTGATATGCCAACTGTGGGGAAGACTGTATTGATGATTGGGGTGGTAAAAAGGGTTGGGAGAGTAATGAAGACTGGGCTGGTAAAGGAGATTGAGCAACCAACAATGGTGGAGCACCAGAGTGTGATAGTGGAGGAGGAGGGGGAGGAGGAGGTAACTGTGACTGAAGAGGTGCTGGCTGTGATGGGGGAGGCGGTGGAGGTGGGGGTGATGGAGACAATGGGGGGGGTGGTGGTGGTGGTGAAGGAGGCAAAGGTGGTGGTGGAGGAGGAGAATCAAGAGGCAATGGTGGAGAGCCCTCCGGTAGTGGGGGCAACTCGGTGGAATTACTACAAGCAAATTCCAAAGTCCCATTCGAGCTCTGTAGTTGTGAATCCATTTTAAGAGAACCATTTATGAATGAGGGCCTTTCGTCCTTCAGGTGTCCTGAAACATCTTCCATTTCGAGCTCACCATCCACGTCCTCCAAGATGCAATGGCGCCTGTCATTTGGAGGAATTGTATGTGTTTCTGAATCTTCCAATGCATTTGCGGCATCGGCATCCACTACTAGTGCATCACCAGCTTCCTTGACTGAAGTGCTTGGAAAATCGTCTTCCTCATCTTCAAATACATGGGAAGATAATAGACCAGGCAGCTGAAATGTAGCATTACTGATACAACCACCAAGAGAAAACAAAATGTTATTAGGAAGTCCAACGCCAACACATAAGCACATGCGGGTAGGTTTCCTAAACCGCTCTATGTACGATTATAACAAGTTTAGTTTGGATATGGTTAAAAATGATAAAAGATTCAAGATAGCAAGAGTATGTGAATAGGAAATACAATTAACAACAAATTACAATAGAATCTTTTTTTATGAATAACCAAGTGCTGATTCACATGTAACCAAATTCAATTTCTACAGAAAATTATTAACGACACCATCACTTTGATAAGTGATTAATGACACCATCATTTTGATAAGTAATATAATGATACCATCATAAAAGTCAATTATCATGAAATTCAATAAATATCTAGATAGGTGACTCTCTTGTATACACATTGTCTACTGGGATGTGTGTTTTGCATTTTTTAATGAAGTTCTGTTACTTATCAAAAACAATGAAATTCAATAAATCTTCAATGCTATTGTAGGCTCACATTTAGATCTATCAGTTTCACAACTAGATAAGCATGTCAACAATGCCACAGAATGTTATTTATCAAACTAAGTGCAGAATGTTATTTATCTAAACGAACTTCACAGCACTCTATAAGTCAAAATAATAAAGCAAGATGCGGAACAGAAGACAGGTCATATTTATCTATTACTTAGCATCTTATTACTTACTTGTTTTGGGAGGGGATGAAAGACAGATTCCAGGGAATTAAATTTGGCAATCGGTACCAGTATGTTTATACAAATAGTTATAATTTTTTTTTATCGACAAAACTATTTGTTTCATTATATATAGAACTACTAATTATTTCAGAGACGATATATCTTTTTTTTTTATAAGTTCAGAGACGATATATCTAAATTGTTATTTTTCTTCATTCGATTGGAAGGTAATATAGTATCAGAACTGTTCTCCATGTCCATGGTATATGACATAGTCTTGCAGCAATAACTGACAAATCTTGTCGAACAATGTGAAATCATTATTCAACGGCTAATAATCGTACAATCGACAAGAAATGAGTAGGAGAGTGAGAGTTCATAAAATGCTGAAAAACAAATATATTACAGACCTGCCATATTCATCAACCAGCATGCCTTCCATTTCTCTTAATGGATCATCTACAGCTCGCTCTGCTCGTGATGGACGTCTCAGCGAAAGACCGGCGGACGTATCATCGTTTGAAACCCCAATGTCATCCATGTAAGGCCGAAGAATAGATTCAGGTAAGATCTTCCTCTCGAGCCACAACCGCAAAACCTAATAAAGAATATAGCTTCATTAAACTTGAAAGCGACATGAGGGTTCAGATCAATGTAAATTTACCTTGAGACACTGACGACGATTTTCACGGGCAACAACTCCAGGTGGAGCAGCAGAACCAAGAAGACGTGGCAATGCTGCTTGAACTGCAGGAATGTATGAAGCACCAGCAATGCCTGCACATTATTTACAATCCTAGCTAAACAATCTTGTTCTGAAACAATGATTCACTCGTTAACAATTGAGAGAGACTAACCATGGAAAAGAGGACCTTTCTAAAGAAAAAGTACCTTTCTGACTATGCGAACATTGCGTAATGGAATCTACAAGAAAGAACAAGTCGACTTTACGATGAAAACTGGCCTCAGTTTCCAGCTTCCGTATGAGAAGTTCCACTACCTGCAAATAATGTTAAATTCAAACTTTCAAGTCTTGCCTAAAGGCATAGCACCTCTTCCAGTCAATTATCACCTATCATTCTCGTGGATAATTAACCTAGCGTCCTACATAGAACCAATAAAAAGGCCTTATGTGGGGACTCACAAAATCCTGTCATTAAGACCAACACATTCTTAACATAAATGGGTTCTTATTTTCTGTCGCTCCAGCATACCATTCATTGATTAAAAAGAAAAAGATAATTACATATCAAATATGGTGGCAAAAACTCCCGAAAAACAACCATGCACTATAAGATCCAATAACATCATCCCTAGTGCTGTTATTTTTTTATTTATTGGTATCATCCCTAATGTTGTTATATTGATACCTAATTATATTATGTTAAAAAATAATTGTTTTTCTAAATAATTTATTTCTAAATAATATTGGTAAAAAAGAATATATTCTCCACAGGTAGCATCATGGTCAAGAAAAAAGCTCAGACAAAACAAATAAAGAAAAATAACAAAACATCTCACTTGAAAGTAACCCTAAGCAATTAATAGGCTACAACTTCGCCTAGATGGCACCTTAACTCTGAATAATCTCCAGAACATTTGCCTATCATATTTTACAAGGTTTGTGCATAAAAACAGGGCCACTACTTTTTTTTTTTTTTTTTTTAATGTCGGGGAACCTCTCCAAGGCAGGGCCCTTCGGACCCACCCCTGCAGAGTAAACCCCAGTCCCGTGCACCGCACCCTCGGAAGTTTCCCTACACTAAACTGGTTAAATCGCTGGCTTTTCACCAGGGAGTGTGGCCCCTAGAGATTGTTTGCACCCAAGGGATTTGAACCTTGGACCTGGGGGGAGCATACCCCCAAGCCCAAGACCTTTACCACTTGAGCCAACCCTTAGGGGTTAAACAGGGCCACTACTTGCTCCTTATATCATCAAAATTAAAACTCATCCATAAACTGTAGAACATTAAAATGAACAAGGAGAGCAAGCAGCATAGCCTACATATCTTAATAGTAAAGGTTGCAAAAACCGAAAGAGTGAGCTTTTTTATTTTTTTCTCCCTTGTTTTGTCCATTTGCATTACGATATTGAAAAGTAAGACCTCTACCAATCCCATATAATTGCTGCTTGAGCCGAAGCCCAAATGTCAAAAGACTTGGAAGAGACAGGTGCATCACCCAGCTAAAGAAGCATATTAGAGTCCGTAAGCAGTTGCCCCAAAAAAAACAACTGAACACAATTAAAATTACCAAAATAAGCAGTGCCAGGCAAAACCACAACTAAAGATTCCCCATATATGCATTATAAGTCAGAAAAAAAACATAGATAGAAGATAGAAACTACAGTTAAGGAGCATAATACAGTGACTTGTTTGAACTAAGGAAGTCGGGTTTTTTAATTTCATATTAGTTGAGCCACATCCAAGCAATAACAACCATGGAGTACAAGTTTAACAAGTGACCCATAAGAGAACTTGAATTCAGAAATGGCACCTTCAAATTCAAATAAAACTTTGCCCGCATTATAAAAAAGTCACGTTACTAATAAAACATATCGACTCTAGCTGCTTGGACCTACATCTCCTCAAGAAGAATTGTGAAAATGGTGACATTGACTAAAAAAGTGCAATGAATGCGCAAGTTTAAGAAATTTTTTACTTAATATACAATCCAGATCAATAAACACCTTTTAGCATGATCCAATTAAAAAAAGATTAAAAAAAAATAAGCATACTATATAACCTACCTCGTTAGCAATTCCATACTTTGCACAGTCAATAGCAAGACGAGTAGCACGTCCAATACTTTCCTTAGTCCTGGACAAAGTCTCTATCATCCCTTCAAAGGCATCACGAGCCACAGCTGCTTCAGTACCACCACTCAGAGAGCCTCCGTCAGTCCTGTGCCCTGAACTAACTCTTCTTTCCTCAATTTCTTCAACGTCAAGTTGATTTTGCGATGGAGATTGGTGACCATGATTTAATGGAGAAGCCAAATTTGTGGGATAATGTAATCCTTGCAAATCTGCCTGCAGCACATTGCTAGTACCAGTCAAAAGATACTGCACTGTGGGTGGACTGGGGCTCCTTCCCGGGACATCAGGTGCAGATACAAAAGAACTGAAAATTCCAAGAGAGAAGTTCTGAGAGTGAGCTTGTCTCCTTTTTGCCTGTGCTGCAGCAATAAGATGCTTCATGGACATAACAGATTCTGGAGTCTTAGAATCAGCCAAAGAACTACTTTTATCTTCCCTACCAGCTTCCATTCTGAAATAAGGGGAAAAAAAAAGCAATAAGCAGGTAAATCAGGAAGATGAAAAAAAAAAAAAAAAAACATGATAAAAGTGAACATACCTTTCACTGGGCAAAGAATTATACTCTACTGAATTATCAATCAAAACAGTAGATTCACCGATCCTTGAGATTGATTTAGGAGGGGCTTTAGATCTTTCTCCTGAAGAAGGTCTGTTTCTTTGAGTTGTTTCTTGATTCTGAGAAGAATTCATGCCATTAGAAACAACACCCAAACCCTTAGCAGACCCAGCATGAACCTTCTTCTGAGTAACAGTAGCAGAAACTTTAATCAAAGCCTTGGCCACTTTATGCTGTTCAGCCACTTTATGCTGTTCAGCCACTGGTCTGGTCACAGGACCTAAATGGGGAGACTTTCTAGGGGAAATCAACATTGATTTTGCCTCCTTCAATGACGATTGTTCCTTCGATTCCTTGGATGACAACTGCTCAGAGTATAATTTCCTCGGACTACACGAAATATGGGTAGCAATTTCCTTTTCAGGCATCTTCTCATCAGTTTGACGTTCACCTGGTGACAGAGACTCATTTTGCACTTCAGAGGAAAACTCTTTTGAATGGCCATCCTCAAGTCCAGTAGAAACTCCGACATGCAGAGCATCTTTAGAACAATCATTCTGTGCTTCACTGCTCCTGGTAGCATCTGAAACATACAAAGATGCTCTAATGTTTCTAGCAGATCCACCATGAACTGGAGTTTTGCGCTCATTATCGTCATCGTCATCAAAAAGGCAAACAGCTCTCCGTTTTTTGTGCTGTTGAATTCCTGTAACCTTAATGCTACTAGAACATGATACATCATTCTTTACTGACACAGATTTTCTCTCTGTTTTATCATCAGCAGGAAGAGTCTCAGAGTCGGACATAGCCTCCATTGCTCGGCGTCGACGCTTTGTTACAGGTAGTGCAGCCTCATCACCAGAAGCATTGGATCCAAAATTACAACTTTGGCCTCTGGAAGCCAGATTAGTTTCTGGTTTGACACATGATATTGAGCCTTTGAATTCTGGCGTCTTCAATGCCTTCTTGTCAATAGCATTTGGCCTAGGAGAGTCACTCTTAATTCTTCTAGCATGTGCTCCATGGGTGGCAACATCACCCATATCTTCGCACTTAGACTTTTTGGCAGGATGTAAAACATCATTTGCTCCACGGTTAGGCTTTCCAAGTCCATGCTGGGCCCTCTTTTCCTTGCCAGAAGGTTTTTCCTTGGCCTGCTCATCTGGATCAACACCAGAGTCCGGCATTTTATCAGCAACCTTGAAATGCTTTTTTGCTTTTAGCAGATCTTTCGAATTTTTTCCTGCATTGATACCAGAATCTGCTTTGAGAGGGCTTGAAGAAAACTCCCGCATGCTTCTACCAGAGTCATTTTTTACCTTAACTTCATCTTTTGATCGCTCAAGTGATTCAGAGGAATCAACAGAATGACCATCACTGTCAGCCTTTAATGATGTTAAAGCAGACGTGCTAGTTTTGTTTAGTCCAACTGCACTCCCACATCTCTTCTTTGAAGCACCAATCTTCTTCGACTTGTGACCATTTGTTAATACCTTCTGTGCCTCACCACGTTGCTTGGTGCAAAAGGTATCATCTTCAACATTTTTACCAAAAGTCACTTCTTTCTTTAGAAATAAAGAATTATCTGGACTGGCCGTCGGTGATACCACTTCCTTTGGTTTTGCACCATCAGATATTCTATTATTTTTCTGAGGAGACATAATCAGAGACAAATGATCATTTGCTCGACAGGAGACAGATGGCGTTACTTCTTGACTTTCAGCTCCACCTTGTCTCTGTGAGCAGTGGTCCAACTTCAAGCCAGAATCACTTACAGCCTCATTCAGTGTTTCTCCTTTGTATGTCATCTTACCAGTCTCAACCTTTAAGTCGACCTCACCCCCATCATCCTCTACCCCATTAGCAGAAGGAGCCTCAGGCCCAACATCTGATCCATCAGTATGATCTCCCAAACCACTTGATTTCTTTTTTTGCAACTCATCAAATGCCACACAGATTTCCTTCACAGCTTGAGCAAAGCACTTAACTGTTTTACCCTGGCACCGGGCTAATAATTTACTCTTAACCTCATTAGTGAAGGTCTGAATATCCAGAGGGGCAACAAAACCTCTGCGAATGAAAAAAAATAGCCAAAGGGCAAAGAAAGAAGTTATAGTGCCAGTAGTCAACTTAACCAACAAGACAAATAAGGAACGTGCATGCAAAGAGAAATGGATGGGATAACCATCCCACAATACGATAGATAACTTACAAGTTCATCTAGAACAAACATAGATTTCTTTTTGAATCTTTTTGCTCTTGCTAACCAGGTACATCTATCGTATACACTGTGTATTAAGATTTTCTTATTGACAACTAATAAAATTTTCTTACTCATAAAGAAAAGTGATGTTTGTTCTAAATGAGTTTGTAGGTTATGTTCAGTTTACAAACAATAATATATCAGGGTTAATGTGCCAACCACCATCAGGGTTAAGCCAATGCCTTGAAAGAGTTTCCATGAAAAATTGTAGAGTTGACTTTCAGTATACTAGTGGCTTTAAAAGCTTGCATACGTCGGGCACCATTCAGGACATTCATAAATCTTTAGCATACTTACATTTCTCGTGTTCCAAAGAATTCGACAAAGTATTTCTTGGGGTCAGGTGACAGCTTCCAGTCTTCAGGTCTGCTAATCTGTGAACACAATCAATAAAATCTACCTCAAATACCGACCAAACCACTAAATAACCAAACAATGTATGGCATCTATAAATCCATCAAATAAATATGAGCTTACATATATCAAACATACTTGTACATAAACATATATATATATATAAATGCATACATACACAAATAAGTCAATACATACATATATATATATATAAAACACCCTCTAAAGCCAAGCTTGCATCAATTTATCAACTATAAATAAGAGGCAAACAACTGGGTTTCTTCTTTTCGTAAAGAGAAAAGCACCATTACCAAGGACACAGAACCCTATTTCACACAAACTGGCTATAGTCAAACGCATGACACAAACGAATATGATATAAAAAGATTAGGGCATATGGTGAAGATCATAGTAATGAAAAATCTAGTAAGGTAAAAATCAAGAGCCAAAAAAACCCAGACTTTCAAAGAGCTAGTATTAAGAAAAAAATCAGGATTCGGATATATAGAAAGCGTGGAAGAAGAAAAATGAAGACCTTGGCGGGCCAAGCAGGGAAGCCCTTGACCTTTGCGAGGACAAGATCACCCAGACTCAACTGGCTCTTGTCCTTGCCTTTGTTGTTCGCTCCGCGTCTACGCGCCGGAGCCATGGCGCTCGCCGGAGCCGCAAAAACCCTAAATTTAAGAGTGTGCCCCCTCACGATCGAATCGAATTTGTGAGATTTACCCCACGAAGAAAATCTAGAGAAATCCTTAACCAGAAGACCTATAGTCGTCCCAACCCGAGGTGCCGCCGGAGGTGAGTGGCACCGGCCCTGGAGATGCTAGGGCATCGGAAGAATCGTAGACTGTTTAATTATTGAATCAAAGAAACAAAGAAGGAGACGGAGTCTGTGGAATCGTAGAGAGAGGGAGAGAGAGGGGTTGTGGCGGTTGGAGAGAGAGAGAGTATTGATTTTTGTGGGAGAGGGGGGTGGCTTGAGGTTGGGGTTGGGGACGCAGTGGTAATTTTTGAGATTTCCTTGAGGTATTTAGGTATGTTCAGTATTTGAGGGCTTTCTCTGCGTTCGGATGCTTTGGACCTTCTAGCCCATTTGTTGAAAGAAAAATTATTTACATAATTCTATTGTTGGCTGTAGCTGCAGCACATTTAATATATTAAATATAAAAAAATATCATATAAGGTGTGTGAAGAGTACGACTGATGTATAGCTTAATTATTTTTAAAAAAAAAATAAGTAAATGCAAGATCTGTATAAAAAAAATTAATTTTTTAATAGTGAATCTAATTTTTTTCCAAACTATTGTACGATACTTGCGTACTCTACGATTGTATGTAGTATTACTTATTTTTAAGAAGTCCATAATAGTAATAATATATGATTGTATATAGTATTACTATTATTATTACTGTAAATAATAGTAAAATAGTTTGAGTTAAAATGAGATGAATTAATTTATAAAAATATATGTATTTGAACGTAGAAGTGAGACGAAGGATTTTAAGTTTTGATGGAGATTTGATAAAGCGGTAGGTTTCACTAATTGTTAGAAAGTGTTTGCAATGATTAAGTAATAGTTATTAATATATTTTCCTTTAACAAATATCAATAAATATATTTAAATCGCAAAATTAAACTTTCTATTTTTTCGAAGTTTATATAATTCAGTAATTTTCAAAAATATCAGTTTTTTTATAAAATATATCATTCTAATTATCAAGTATAGATTAGAAAATTACCTACGCTATTTTTATCTAAATTTATTTGGTTCAAAAATTCTGAATTATGAGTGGTCCCACCAAAACTTAGTTAAGGGTAGTACTACTATGCCCTCTCAATTTATCCACTTGGTGTCAAAGTTTTAAATTTCGTACCGTACCGGCCGGTACGGCCGAAATTTTTCGTTTCGGCCGTCCGGCCGGTACAGGTACTATATCTGTTCCGTACCGGCCAAAATACCGGCCGTACCGGCCGGTACCGGTCATACCGGCCTCAATTTCGGCCTGTACCGGCCTATATTTCGGCCGGTACCGGCCGATATTTCGGCCTGTGTGTTTTTTTTTTTTTTTTTTTTTCGTTTTTTTCGTTTTTTCAAACTACAAACTTATTTTTTAACCCTCAATTCAGACTATACTATTTATAATTTATATATATATGTATTTGTATATAATTTATTTATATATAGACTATTATTTTAGAATATAATTTTTATATATATAATTTATTTATAGATCGACTATCCCGAAACGTTATCCCGAAACGCTATCCCGAAACGGTACCGGTACCGAAATATTTCGTTCCAGTGCCTTGACCGGTACGCTATCCGGTACGGTATTCAAAACATTGCTTGGTGTACCTCTAGTGCAAATTGCACTTTACTTTTTTTGTTTTTTATTTCAAATATTTTCTAAACATGTTTAAACATTTTTAAAAAATAAAAATAAAAATATTAATACATTAATAATCACTTCCTTAATCAATAAGCAAAAACAAATTTTAAAAAAAAAATTAAATATATAAGTGATCAAAATAAGAGTGCAAAATGAGGGCATACTAGCATATTATTTATTAGGTAATTGTAGGGATGTAAAATTTCAGTCCAAACCAAAAATACCGATCAGACCGAACCATTTGATCCGGACCGGACCTGATCAAAAACTTGTTTGGTCGGTTTCAGTCCTCCATTTGTAGGACCAAATGGGTTTCAGTCTAGTCCCGAGGTGGGTTTTTCTCACCCCGAACCAAACCGGACTGACTGAATTACAAATATATCTTTTTAAATATTTTTTTATAAATTACATATATTATTTTATATAGTAGTTATATAAGTGAATTATGTCATTTTCATCTAACCTATGACTATTGACAAAATAAAATGTTAAATATATAATCATTAATTAACTAATATCAATTAACTAATGTATAATTATCAATTTCGATAATTTGAACAACTTTATTTTTAGGCTATTTTTAAGTAAAAAATGTGCAAATAAAGTTAAATAGTTGTATTATTCAAAATTATAAACAGTATGGGTTTTTTTTTATACTAATGGGCCGAAAATACATAATGCGGCTTTTTTTTTGTTATACTTCAAGAATGAAGTACTTTTTTGTATGATTGGACCTTCATTTGAAAGTAGCTTGGACCGATAGCTAACAGTTTGGTCTGGTGCACTAGGGGTGATCGGTCTGGTCCAATTTGGGAAAATGATGGACCAAAATTCTCGATTCAACCTCCCCCCACACTGGACCAATTTACACTCCTATCTAATTGTAACTTTCAATTACAATGACGAAAAGTTATAAGATATTTTTTTATGTCATTTGTTGTAATTCAAAATTTTTTATCAATTATCAATATAGAATACACAATTATAATTCTTAGTTATAAGTTGAAAAAATATAAACATTTTTTCCTTAATTATTTAATTCGGAAATCTCAATGGTAATATAAAATATCAATAAGAAAAAGTGATATTAAAATTCTCAACTTTAGATTATTCTGAATTTATTTAATTTGAATTACACAAAGTTTATGAAATACTGGACCAACGACAACATCATGGGTCTCTGGTGCGAAGACCCACGACAACGATTGCACTGTATGTTGGTATCGGCCCACAACAACATCATGGGTCTAAGCTTTTCTCAAAAATGGACCGCAGTACCACAGTGGGTATACGTCGACTAAGGAATGGACTACAACATCATCATGCATCCAGATCAACCAAGGGATGGACCCTTTTGCTTATATGAGAAGCACTTTACCTCCCATGGTGCTCACAAAGGTGGTAAGCACTTTTGTGCCATAATGCTCTTCTAATGCTAGCACTTTTGCTCTCCCAGTACTCATCTAGGTGGAAGGCAATTTTGCCCTTATAGTATATTAGCCTAAGGGCAAGCACTTTTGCTCTTTATGATGCTCACCTGGGTGGCAAGCACTTTTACTCCTCAGGCGGGTACTTTCCCTTACGATTCTCTTTGAGGTGGCCAACTAAATGTTCCATCACGGTTCACCTAAGGTGCGAGCACTTTGTCTCTCATTGTGCTCGCTGAGGTTGTTAACACTTTTGTTCTTGCAGTGTGAGCCTAGGATGTTAGCATTTTACCCCTTGTGGTGCTTGTCTATGTGGTGAGCACTTTTCCTTTTCATGATACTAATCAAGGTGGTGTGTTTCATGCTCCTTCACGGTGCTCACCATGGGTGCTCACTCTTTGCTTCCATTTTACCTCCCATGGTGCTCACCTGGCAGCGAGCACTTTTGCTCCTCAGGCAAGCACTTTTCCTTTTCACGATACTCGCCGAGGTTGCAAGCTTTATGCTCCATCACAGTTCTCACCTAGGTGGCGAGCACTTTTATTCTTGTGGTGTGAGCATAGGGTGTGAATACTTTGTCTCTCGTGGTACTCGCCTGGGTGGTAAGCACTTTTACTTTTCATGGTGTTCACCTGAGAGCTGAACACTTCTGCTCTCCCAAGGGCGAGCATCTTCCCTTTCCATGATACTTGCCAAGGTGGCAAGTTTCATACTCATTCACGATGCTCGCTTAGGGTGCGAGCACTTTGCTTCCTCTGATGCTTAGTAAGACGGCAAACACTTTAGTTTCTGTAGTGCTCACCTAGGTGGGGAGCAGTTTTGCTTTCAATGGTGCTCATCTAGGTGGTAAGACAATATATTTAATTGAAGCAATTTGACAAAGTATTTAATATCCTACATAAAGAGGTTTAGACCATCTCATCCTAAGGCAAGACAATTATGTTTTAGTGGTTGTTAGTCAGTCCTATTTAATGATGTCAAAAAATTCTATATTCGACATAAATAAATAATAAACTCACTCCATACATTTATCTTTTTTTCATTTTAGATCTTAGAATTTAAAGACACTGATCCAATAGCTACAATGTTTAAAAGCATAAATCGTGTTGCTTATAATTGCCCATGTCATCATCATCAAAGCATCTGACTGCGCTATTTGCTTTACATAAATAATTTATCTAGTAATAACCTAATTGTTTGTACCTTAATACACTTATATCATATGTGTTATAGTCTATTTATGTTTTATTCTATAATTTTTTAAGCCATATGTTCATTATTAGGTACATTATTTTTCTTTCAAGGGAATTGAGATAATGGGGAAACATCAATCAATTATCATATTTTTCTTTCATCTCTTCCAGTAGTCGCCATTTACTTTAGATCTTTCTCTTCGTCTTTTTGTCTTCTTCATCTCATTCTCTTGTTCTCCTCCTCCACCTCCCCACATTCTTCCAATTTTTTTTTCACCTTTTTACATGGTTGTAGGTAACTCAAATTAGTTGTGGCCGAGAGATCCATGGTCATGAGCATCGGTCCCTTCAGATTATAATAACTCATGGCCACAGTTTGGTTGTGGGTAGCGTTATGGATCTCCTTCAGAATATAATAACTTATGGCCACGGTTTGGTTGTAGGTAGCGTTATGGATCTTCACTCTTCAGAGTCGTGACCGTGCCTACTGCCTAGCAAAAATCCATGACCATGGCTTGGTTGTGGGTCTATATAGAGACCCACGACCAAGCCATGACCATGGATTTCTATGACCCACGACTAAGATTTGGCCATTTGACCCTTGGTGAGACAGGTATATAATGATACTGGTCTATTAGACTAATGACAAATATATCATTATATACCGGTTCAATTCCAATGGTTCGATTCAACCAATTCAAATGGTTTTTCAATTTTTTTTTTTTTTACATCCCTACCTGAAAATCTCCACCTTCTTCAGGGAGCGATGTTCCATATAATTATTATTTTTCTTCGGCCGGCATTACCCCTTTACATTTCTTAACTATTTATATATTATTTTTAATTTTCATATTTCTAATATATGTGTGTGTGTCTGGAGGTTATATTTTTGTATTTATTTTCTCAAATTTTAGATTATTTTATTTTTATACTATCTATAATTATCTTTAAAAACTTTTTTAACCCCGCAATGCCGCATGGCTGGTATCGACAATTCAACTTGGTAACAAAGGTCAACGAAATAAGTGATGTGTCACAAATACTAAAAACCTCCAAATTAGAAAGAATATAACAACCAATCTATTTAAAAGGCAAATTATATTGATTATTTTAATATTAAATAATGCTATTTGATCATCTAAAACTTACTTATCAGACGACCTTCTTGAAATAGTGATTTATTAAAAAATTAAAAATACAAACATAATAGGAGTATAAAAAATCTAGAGTTTGGATCTTTTTTTTTTGTACTTTTAGATGCATATAACTTCTTTTTTTTATAAACTATGTGGCATTACATGGTGGTGCCACACCTAGTGAGCGGTAAGTTTTAGATAGTCCAATAACAATACTCTTTAATATTTGAGGCTAATTATTAGTTTTTTCAAACTATTTTCCAATAAAAATTCGCCTTAAAACTGACTGTAAGTTTCAAGTTACTTCTTAAGCCAGATTAAGGCATTAAATTGAAACAATTCACCTGCACAATGCTACTAATAATTTAACATATTGTAATTAACAATATATATCAAGACCAATAGCCAATTATTACATTAAAAAAAAGAGTAATGATATTTGCAATCGTTGACTGCATAAGTGCCGCACAATTTTTTTAAAAAAAGTAAGTAAATACATCACCCACGTGAAAAAAATTAATTTTTTGATAATAAATCTTATTTTTTTAAAAAACGATTATGTGACGTTTGCACATTCTACGACTGTACGACTGTATGTAACATTACTCTTAAAAAAAACTTCAATTAAAACAATGAAGTTACTAACGATTTTGTTCTTTTCTTTTAAGCCGAAGCCAATTATGTTAGTTTTTTCATAATTAGGGAAATCAACATGGATTGTTTTGTTTTTTTTCTTTTTTTTTGGGGGGGGGGGGTGGGGTTTGAGGGTTTTTGTAATTTATCGCATTATTTTATTTTAAAGAATAAGTAGGAATTATAATTCTAAACTATCACTAATTTTGTAATATTCAACCGAGATTATAAAAAAGTTGTATGCCTAAATTTGATTAAGACCTAAAGCTTTAAGACGAGCAAAAACAGGTCATGAATGAGCATGATCTTACAAAATTGCAATTTTTAATTTTTTTTAAGAATTTAGGACAGATGGTAGGTACAAAATGAAATCACTTAAAAAATAGGTGAGGGAAAATATCCCAATTATTTTATTCACAATTCAGTTCAATCCTTACCATTACGACATTCATTCATTCATTTTAAATGTTAACGGAAAAGCATTTATTATGAGGTGTTTTTTTTTTTT
Organism: Juglans microcarpa x Juglans regia; assembly: GCF_004785595.1. Taxonomy (NCBI): domain Eukaryota; kingdom Viridiplantae; phylum Streptophyta; class Magnoliopsida; order Fagales; family Juglandaceae; genus Juglans; species Juglans microcarpa x Juglans regia. The sequence goes on from NC_054598.1 coordinate 21,154,247, forward strand.
TTCCCTTTATAGCATAGACAAATGACTAGATGATTTTTTTTTTTAAAAAAAATAAATAAATAGAAAAACCTTTTGGTGTTTAAAAGACGTTTCCATTTTTTATTTTATTTTTTTGCTTTGGAAAGTTCTGAAAAAATGGGGAAACTATATGAGTGTTGAACATTAAACTCAGGTTTGTTTTTTCAGATCTCCAGTTTCCTTAATAATTCTGAGACAAGTCAATCTAAAGCAGTGAGTGTAGTGTATTGACCATTAAACTATGTGTTTAGAATGATTTAACTTACAAGATAACGGGAGTACAGGAATTTAAACAGAACCTTATAAAACAGCAAGTTTCTCTATGAGAAATATAGTGAAAACAAGTAACAACAGTGAAACTCATTAGCAACATGATTTCTATATAACTGTCTCTAAAGCAACAATTTCTCAGTAGGCTCTAATTATTGCAACAAAAACTCGGGAATAGAAGAAATACAACTCTAATATTGACAACTACATCAAAGCAGTCAAGCAATTCCTCCTCCAATGTCGTTCTCTAAAGTGGTTAAAATTTCTCCATGGCAAGCAACAATTACGGCGATGAAACATAAACAAGAATAAGTGACGGGATACTTTTATAGGTGAAAAAAAAAAGTAAACATGCCGACTAAAAGAATTCTCCACTCTCTCTTTCTCTCTAAAACTGTTATGAACCCACTAGATAAAACTCACATTTGAAAACTGACTTACAAGGGAAGGGTACCCAAGGGCTTATAAACCACCAACAAATTCCATACTTAGTCGATGTGGGATCCTAACAACTACCACGCTCTGCAGCCAATGTCCACGGCAGTCCCGACAGTCCCGGCACTCACACGGGACCGTAACAAATGGCTCTGATACCATTTATTGTGAACTCACTATGTAGAACCCACCCTTGAAAACAGACTTACAAGGAAAGGGTGCCTAGGGACTTATAAACCATCAACCAATCACATACTTAGTAGATGTGGGATCATAACAAAAACCCACCCCCTCTCACTCCATAGAAAAAAAGAGACTATTCCATAATGACAGCCTTAATGATCAGATGGATGTTCTAGCACCATAATCAATCCATTCACAACATGCACCTTCCTTTTGAATAAAGAAAAAAAAAAAAAAGATCATGGAGAAATTTGTGGAGAATCGCGTATTCTAAATCTCCCTTTTCTCTGCTACTCAATTTGTTAACTAGAACTCCAAACCAAAATCCATCCAATATCAATATGAAGTATCGACCATCTCAAAATAAAAGGTCCTTTACCCAGTAATGATTCCATCCAAATGGGGTTGTGGGAGAGGTTGGATACGGTACTTTCCTTCAACATTTCTCCATTAAATGAGAGCTTCTATAATGCACTTGATAATTATGGTGGATTGTAAAGGCTCCAATATAAGTGCCAACAAGTTGACTCAAACAGCCAACACTTTTGCCCTAGGATCATGAAACATTTCCAACAACTTCCTATCTACAAGTTCCCAAACCTAAAATACCAAGACAGAAACTGGCTTACGGTTACATTTATTAAAATGCCGCTTATGAAAATCAAAGCTTAATGAATATTCACAAGTTGAAACAAATCAGTCCATACAGTTGTGAAACTAATCACATACACCCATTATGTACGAACATGAAATGATGGGCAGCAAGTGCCAGCTACCAGTGGTGGACATCAGAATGAATCCCTTCCACTCAAAAGAAAAATGCCCCCCCCTCCCAGCTTTTTCCTCGCAATGGAATCACACATCAAACCCCTGAGATATGCATGGAGGCCAATATTCAAGCTCAAGAAGGATCCTTGCCTAACCAAATTATCTTCGGTAATCCATTTGCTTGATGCTTTCTCCAGGGGACCGAGGTTGGGGGGATGAGCTTTCATCTTAATAAGGAAAACACAGCCAAAAAATCTCAAATCAAAGTTAAAGTAAAATATGAGAGGGGGGGAGAAGGAGAGGGGAAGAGGAAATCAAAAGGCATTATGTGCCCTGTGGTCACAAACATACTCAAGCAGGAAAAGAACATTAACCACGTTGTCGGAATCACAATAACGTTAAAAAAATAACTAAAAACTAAATTGAAGAAGCTGCCGCTATTTTCATTGCAAAACCATTTACCAAAAACTCACCCTTTAGGCTCAGAAACTAAAAATTTCTGAGGAAACCAATTGTGTCAAATAAATTGCAGAGACTATCTAGTTCAGATTAATGTTTCCTTTTAAACTTTCAATTGGTACACACATATATTTCACAAGTCATAACAATTTTGATATATACGTCAGGTTTTTTTTTTTTTTCCAATAAAAAGAGCAAACTCCACCAATCGTGAGTGAAGTTTAATAACAAAGGCGCGATTTCTTTAAACTGAAACCAAGCAAATGGCAGTCATACTTTGCACTGTCAAACCTAACAATCTTCATAAACAAGACAAAAAATCAAGTCGAGAACTACCACGTTATTATAATGAAGGTTAACAAGAAATCTCAAAACAACATATTTCTTGTTACTCTCTAATCCTTACTTGAACCTTTGTCCTTTCCTTCATTTCCAACAGCATCAGTCACCAAAGCCACTGGTCTTTCATCAATAACCTCATCAATAATCCCAAACTCCTTGGCCTCATCTGGTGTCATAAAGTAATCTCTATCCATATTCTTCTGAATTATCTCTATCGACTGCCCCGTGTGCTTTGAATACAGTGCATTTAGCGAATCCCAAACCCGAACAATCTGCTTTGTGTGAATTGTCATATCCTTCGCCTGCCCACTGTATCCTCCCGAAGGCTGATGAATCATAACTGTTGCATTCGGGAGAGATCTTCTTTCACCCTTGGTCCCTGCTGATAAAAGAAGAGATGCCATCGATGCAGCTTGGCCCAAACAAATTGTATTGATTGGAGACCGGATGTACTGCATAGTATCATAAATGGCAAGACCTGTATAATTCAATCGAAGAAAAAAATGAGACCTAGAAAACTTAGCTTGGATCTCTTAAATCCAGTTCATTAGGATCTACTAAACCAAAAAAAATCACTATAAAACTGATACATTTGGAAATTAAGCCCCGTCATCTTTGTCGGTAAATACAACTCAAACACCTCACTTTCTACGACCACTTGTTCATCAGAAGGAGATGCCATTAGTTCCCAAAACAACAAGCGACCCATTGAAACAGCTCACATTGTTAAAGTTTAACATTTCAAACAAACTCTCATTTCATTGTACAATACGACCAATTTTCTGAATTATCAAATGTAACCGAAATCAGGTAAATTGCGCATTAGCACGATCATCGGTAATTGAACGTCTGCGAATTTAAGCTCTTGAACAAGGCTACTCATTTAAATAATAGAGTGGGATTTTTCATCAAGTACGAAATAGAAGAGAGTGGAAATAGAGAAATGAGTGACCTGCGGTGACGGCGCCGCCGGGGGAGTTGAGGTACATGTGGATAGGTTTGGAGGGGTTCTCGGACTCGAGGAAGAGGAGCTGGGCGACGACGACGTGGGAGGTGTCGTCGGAGATGGGGCCATTGATGCACACGATTCGCTCCTTGAGGAGGCGGGAGAAGATATCGTAGGCGCGCTCGCCTCGCGACGAGTGCTCTATCACCATAGGGATAAGGCTGTACCTGCGCACCGGCTGGTGAGCCCACGTCGATGCTGATCCCCCGGCCGATAAGGTGGCGGCGAGGAGTCTAGCTCTTGAAATTAGGCTCCTCATCGTGGTTGTAAGTTAAGAGAAGGGGAATAGATCTTCGACTTTCAAAGAAACTCAAAGAAGGGAGAAGGAGTAGGTCTGTTTGTTTGATTACCGATGAGTACCTTCGACAGACGAGAAACGCTTGTATGTTTTGGCCGATGGAAATGTAACTTAGGGCTTGTTGGGCATTAGAAGAGACAAAATTTTCATTTGATGTATCTTATCATATTTTTAAATATAATTTAAATATAAAATTTTTAAACTAATCATTATAATTTTTTTCAAACTAATCATTACGGCTGTGTTTGGATGTTGAACTGAGTTGAGTTGAGTTGAGATGATAAAATATTATTAGAATATTATTTTTTAATATTATTATTATTTTGAGATTTAAAAAAGTTAAATTGTTTATTATATTTTGTGTTGAAATTTAAAAAAGTTGTAATAATGAATTGAGATGAGTTGAAATGAATTTGACTTCCAAACGAAGCCGTACAACTTTTTCAAACTTTCAAATAAAAAATAAAAAACAATTCCAATTATAAGAGGATTTCCCCCTTCTAAGACCAACGGGTCTATGAATGAAAGTTAAGGGAATTAAAACAAAAAACTCAACTTAGAACAAACAAAGTTTCCAACCCGGCCCATGTGTAGGGTCCTCTGGATGCAACCTGCAAAAGGGAGGGTGTTGTAGGGGATGAGACTCATTGATCTAAAGGCTAATCGAGTAGTGTCTAGCTCTCAAGTGTCGTCTGCATAGAAGGCATAATGTGTGGAAAACCCTTGATCTCCTGACAGAAAAGACATCAACTGACCACCAAGGATATTTTCTGGGAAAAGGAAATTAGAAAACCACGACGCATTAATGGTACCATTATCTAAGCTACACGCCAAGTTAATGACACATTCGCAGAGCCACGCCGCATTAAAGAACTCTGACATAGGGAACAGTACGACGGACGTGGACTCTATGGGGGCAGACACGATCTGTCCCCCCAGGCTTATAGTATAAATAGCAACTCCCATGCACGAGAATAGGCTCTCTGATATGAACCCGTTAGAATGAAATCCCTTGAACCCATAATCAATTTGAAAACTCACCCAAGAAAACTAAAATCAAGTCAATGGATGGAGAACCTAGACTCGTTGAGAACTCGTTTCAAGAACCTAAATTATATTAAAATCTAGACCCGTTGAAAAACCTGTTTCAAGAACCCAAATTACAAGGTGGAATGCCACAAAGGTTGTGATTTACCTTTGATAAGTTCAAAAGTTCAATCAAGAATAAGAAGAGATAAACTCAACTTACAATGAATAAATTCATCAAATTTCATAAAACTTCTTAAAATGAGACTACAAAGAATATGTAAACTAAAACATAATTAAAACCCTAGCCAAAATAAATCTCCATCTTCCAAAAATGCCCCTGAGTGAATAGTATCACGGCAACAGTAACGCATTTATAGTGACGCTGCTACAGTAACTTCTTGAAGCCCTAATTCAACAAAATAATAACTTTTCCAATATGCCCTTGAATATGTGCCCTCACTTAAGTCATTCTCATAATAAACCCAATTATTTTGAACTAATAAAATAAGACTTTTAAATTAATTAAACAATTTGAAAGCCTTTAAGTGCCCAAAGTTTTTAAGTCATATTATTGCCCTCTTCCATAGCTTGTATCAAATGAATCAGAACTGGATCTTCATCCTTCAAGCCCATCTTGAATATTGAGCTCTTGCTAGACTCACCCCAAGTGGATTGCACGAATCCTTACATTGCCTCATTGATCTTCTTTACTCTTGACCTTCTAATTGACCCATTTGGAACTTGTAAAGGATCTTTAAGACTAGGTCTATCTTGGTGTCTATCATTCCCCATCTTCTGAAAAGGATTCAACCTCGAATCTTCACCTGCATCAAAGGAGAAATTGTTAGTAACATTGAAAATAACATAAACATGATATTTACCTAGAAGATCCACTTGATATGCATTATTATTAATTTGTTTAAGAATTTGGAAAAGTCCATCCAAACTACTCCTGTCATCAACAAGCAAAAACATCAAAGCTAAATGAGTAAGTAGATTAAAATTATAAACAATTTCAAAAAGAGAATAAGAAATAGTAGTATGCAAGATTTTATTATATGCACACTCTAATAAGGCCAAATAATACTCCCGCAAACGTCCATGTAACAATGCAATGAATGACAAATAATACTCCCACAAACGTTCATAAAACACATCTAAAACTTTCCTTACACCAAAATGACCACTCCAATTATATGCATACTCAATGAATGGCACGCAACACTCCCACAAACGTTCATGCAACACGTTAATGAATAGCACATGATACTCCCACAAACGTTCATGCAACACGTTAATAAATGACAAATGATACTCTTACAAACGTTTATGTAACACGTCTAAAGTCTTCCTTACACCAAAGTTACCCAACAAGCCACCATGTCTATCACACATAAGCAACTTACGCGTAAAACTAGTGGGTACACAAAGTCTATTCTCTCTAGATAAGTACCAATCTAGTTTATAGAACTTACTAAACGATGCTTTCTCACATACTCCATACAGACTAGCCAAGCCATCATCATTAACATAGAATTTCTTATCATATTCAATTCTCAATAACTTTGCATCTAAAATGATGACAAGGACATACCTTCTTACTAAAGCATCAACCACAGAATTTTGCTTACCTTGTGTGTACTTGATTACATTAGGAAAGGTCTCAATGAATTGTACCCACTTGGCATGCATTCTATTCAACTTACCTTGTCCCTTTGAGTGCGTCAAGGACTCATGTTCTTCAAAGAAAGGTCGGGTAGAGATTGTCGCACCTGGCACAAAATCAATGTAATGCTCTATCACTCTAATAGGTGATAATCCACTAAACACACAACTAGGAATCATGATCTCATATCCATGCAACAAAGAAATAACAACACTAGGCAAAGAGTCGTTAAATTCGATAGTATAAAAACTTGCGTTAGCAAAAAAACTCACTTTTGTCATTTTGTTTCTCTTTACAATCTCTCTTTCTTTTTCTTCCCATGGCTCCACTTTTTTTCTTGACTCTTAGTCACCTCTCTATTTTCTTTTTCACTCTATCTTTCTCTTGATGTTTTGGCCTCATTCTCTATTCATTTTCACTCTCTTTTTTTCTTTAACTCTTCTCATTTTTTGAACTCTAAACCTCACAATTGTTTTTCAACTCATTCTCTGTTTTTCTTGAGATTTCAGCCTCACCCTTATCTTTTTTCTCTCTCATCTCTCTCTCTCTCTCTCTCTCTTTCCCTTTTGTTCTTACTATTTCTTTTTTTCTCAATCTCACATTCACTCTTATTTTTTAGGTCAATCTCACTTTCACTCTTGTTTTTAACTCAATCTCTTTTTAATTTTTTCTTTTCTGATCACTCTCACTTTCACTTTTTCTTTTTTGATCACTCTCATTTTCACTCTTTCCTTTTTGAGCAACCTCACATTTCAGTTTAAGTTGGTCCTCATGGACATGTGTTGGAGTTAAAGAAGTAAGTTTGATTATTTTTCATCATTTTCAAAACTGTACATGTTCCTTAATCAATCATAGATCACCTTCTTATCATACTGCCACGACTTCTCCAACAAAATATGGCAAGCATGCATAGGCACTACATCACAAAGCACTACATCATGGTATTTCCCAATTGAAAAAGAAGCTAGCACTTGCTTATTTATCTCAACCTCCTCACAATCACTCAACCACTGCAACTTGCATGGTCTAGGCTGTTTCAAGGTTTGTAGATTCAATTTCTCAACTAAAGTAGTTCTAGCAAAATTAATACAACTCCTTCCATCAATAATCATTCTACATACCTTGTTGTTGATGTGGCATCTAGTATAAAAAATGTTCTCGCTCTGCTGCTCTGTATTATCCATCTTAATTTATATATTTAGTACACGCTTGGCAACAAGAGAATCACCATACTCTTCATTCTCATATCCATTTTCAACACTAAACTCACATCGTCTCCTATCTCTCATGCCCTGTAAATTTTTAATTACCGCTTCTTGATGATCCATCCTATCTCTCACTTCACCCAACACAAAATTCAACCGCTCAAACTGTTGTTGCATGGCTTGCAAAATAAAGTATGAGTTATCTACCATACCCTTTGGTGATGAGTCATTCCTATGAGACATCGTAGTGTGCTGCATTAAAAGAATGTTAGTGAAAAACCCCACACACTCCCTTACGTGTTTACACTCTAATAATGACATTTCACTCGCATTTCACTCTTAATTGGCTTTTTCTTCATAATAGTCTCATACTCTCTTGCATTTTACCTCAATAGTTTTTCTGCTCAAGTTTTTTAAGAACTAGTTGAACTAAATTAAGACAATATAACCTTGTATTATTCCAACCAGTAATATAGATCCAAGAAATAAGAACAAGAAACAAGGAATGAATAAAATGACACGAGACTCGAGGAATTTATACAAAAGAAAGAGTAATTATAAAACAAGATATCAACTAGAAAAATGTATTCAACCTCTTTGATGATAAAACTCAATCATCAAATGTCTTTCTTTCTCTTTGTTGTAACTATGTAGCAACATTTGAATATGCTATCTTTTCTTTTTCTTCTTCTTTTTTTTTTCAAAATTTTTTTTCTTTTCTTTTCTCTAATTCAATCATAAACATCAATATTCAATTGTGAAAATCAAGCAATTGAATTTAGGCACACAAGAATTGACAATGAAGTAGAAGAGAAATAATGAAACGACACTCCAAGCAATTGACAAACTTAGAGAAGCAAGAAACTCTAGAATTTTGAAACCCTAGGTGATGCAAATTTCAGCCAAACCAAATATCCTAAGAATTTCAGCAGCCTACTTTTTGTTTTATTTTTCAACCCTAGAATAATGAAACCCTAGAATTAAATTAAAGATGCAATAATTAAAAAATAGTATCAGACCTGATTGGAAACCTTGCTCTGATACCAAATGATATGAACTCGTTGGAATGGAATCCATTAAACCCACAATCAATTTGAAAACTCACCCAAAAAAACCAAAATCAAGTCAATGGATGGGGAGAACCTAGACCCATTGAGAACTCGTTTCAAGAACCTAGATTATATTAAAATCTAGACCCGTTGAAAAACCTGTCTCAAGAACCCATATTACAAGGAGGAACGCCACAAAAGTTGTGATTTACCTTTGATAAGTTCAAAAGTTTAATAAAAAACAAAAGGAAATAAACTCAACTTACAATGAATAAATTCATCAAATTTCATAGAATTTCTTATAATGAGGCTACAAAGAGCATTTAAACGAAAATCTAATTAAAACCCTAACCAAAATAAATCCTCATCTTCCAAAAATGCCCCTGAGTGAATAATGTCGCAGCTACAATGACTCTACTACAGTAACTTCTTGAAATCCTAGTTCAACAAAATAATAACTTTCCCAACATGCCCTTAGATAGGTGCCCCCATTTAAGTTCTCATAATAAACCCAATTATTTTGAATTAATAAAATAAGTCATTTAAATGAATTGAACAAGTTGAAAGCTTTCAAGTGCTCAAAGCTTTTAAACCATATTGTTGCTCTCTTCCATAGCTTGTATCAAATGAATTAGAACTGGATCTTCATCCTTTAAGCCCATCTTGAATGTTGAGCTCTTGCTATACTCGTCCCAAGTTGATTGCACCAATCTTTGCATTGTCTCATTGATCTTCTTGACTCTTGACCTTCTAATTGGTCCATCTGAAACTTGCAAAGGATCTTTAAGACTAGGTCCATCTTGGTGCCCATCACTCTCTGATCCCTAGACTCTTTCACTTATTTACAAACTTCTAAAAATGCTTACTAACTTGGGCATCGGAGACTCCCCGGCCCCAAGGTCGCCATCTCCTAGTTACATTCTCTCCTATCTTTTGCAGTCCCATTTCGAAAGACCTGAATCGTTGGAGCCTGGCTCAAAGGTGTGTGAAACACGACATTAACAGTAGTACTGTCTGTGGGATTCTTGTAAATCTTACGTGTCATTCTCATGTCTACAGCAACCCGTTCCAGACAACTCAGGAGAGACATGAGAGATGCCATGGAAGTAAGATTGAAAAACATGGAGGAATGGGTGATGAAGTTAACTAAAACTACAAACACTTTGTAAGGAAAACAAGGAACTCAGAAAGCCTCAGCAGGAACGGGACGACGGAGTAGAATCCAATGATAGTGAACATGCGGGGTCCTGGAACACACAGGCTAGACTGAATAAGGAGGAAGAGCAGAAGGACATGCAGATGAGCACCGTGGTCTTAAAGGAAAGTATGAGGAGATAGTAAGGAAGGTGGGTACATCCTCAACGGTGGACCAATTGCTTACAAGCACTAGCCTACCCTACACAGAGGAGGTGATGGCGGTGCCCTTACCACCAAAGTTTATGGTTCCAGCTATGGAAATATATGATGGAGGAAGGGACCCTCTTGAGTATCTGGAAACTTGCAGGGCTCACATGACGCTGCATGGCTTCCCAGGTGAAGTAGCGTGCAGAGCATTTCCACTGACCCTGAAAGGGCCGGCTCGCGTATAGTTTGGCTCTCTAGTACCTAGATTAGTGGACAACTTTGGTGAGCTGGCAAATTGTTTCTAACTCAATTCATGTTACAGCGGCGTTCGGCGGCATACCAGCTCACCACCAAAAAAGTAGAGGACAAAAGCCTAAAGTCCTACCTAGCCTGATTCAGCAAGGAGTGCATGACCACTGACGATCAAGATGAGAGAAGATAACTTTGGCGGCGCTTCTGGGAGGAGTTTGGTCGTGATCCCAACTTATGGTTGAGTTGGCAATGAGGACTCCCATGACGTTGCGAGAGTTCATGGACCAGGTCGACAACTTCATCAACGTGGAAGACACTCTTCCGAAGTTGAAGGAGCTAACAAGGAAGGAGTTAGAACGAGTAGAAAAGAGGGCAAAAGCCTTGGCTAAAGCCAAACCCTATGAGAAGCCAGAGAAGAGCTCCCAAGATAAGAGGTGGGAGGAAGTCCCGACAAAGGGACCGGGACCTTGGCTCGACCGGCCCACATTCACTATCCATGAGGCTGACACCTCTGTTGCCTGAAGAGAGGATGATCGGGGTATAACGCGCCGCTACTGCACATACCACAGGTCTACCTCACATAATATCGAGGATTGTTTCTCCCTGCAAGGGAGAAAGGAATATGCGAAGCAGGAAAGATAACGCCATCCCCCGGCCTAGAGATTGGAGCAAGAAAGAAGGGAAAAGTCGAGAGAAAGGAGTAGGGACCGAGGCAACCAGCACAGGAGGGAAGATAACCCCTGGCGGTGACCACTAGCATGGGAACCACAAAAATTTCGTCCTCTTTCTCCACCACAGGAGGGGTCTCCACATGGGAAAATTCGAACCATAGCAAGAGGATTTGCGGGTGGGGGGTGTTTCCTCCTCGAGCAGAAAAGCACATGCCAGGTGGGGATGGTACCACGATGTGTACTTGGCTGAGTATTATCCTGCCAAGCATCGAAGGGGTGACCCTACCCCTATCATTTCCTTCACGAAGGCTAAAGAGGTGGGGGGTCCTGTACCTCTGTGATGACGCATTGGTGGTCACTATGCTCGCAGAATCTTGACAATGGGAGTTATGTAGACATCCTGTTTTGGGCGGCCTTCACTAGAATGCGAATAGATGTTGCTCGGCTGCAACCAGCCCTCATGCCATTGAAAGGCTTCTCTAAAAGTTAGGGGCCCACCTCCGCTGCCCCGCCCCACCTCCTTATGGCGGGGCGGATTACCCCGTTTGCCAAATGCTGGGGGCGGGTGGCCCCACCTGCATCTGGCACCCAAGGTTGAGGCAAGATAGGGGCTACCCCCGCCCCACCCCGCCCTATATAATATATATATAATTATATATATATAACTATATAAGTATTTATGTATATATATATATATAAATCTAGACATGAAATGACATCGTTTCATGCTTGGGGTTTTTTACTTAATAATGAATGACAAAACGTTGTTTTGCCATATATAAAATGACGTCGTTTCGTTATTTGTTAAGATCCACCCCCACCGGCGCGAGCCATTTTCCTCTCATTTCTCTCACAAATATATATATATATATATATATATATATATATCTCTACATCTTCGATTTTTGAATCTCCATCGCCGTCGAAGAACAAGCAAACTACATTGTTGCCGTCGTGAGCATTACGCTGTCGCCGTAGCCTTCCGTCTTCATCTCCGTCGCCCAAGGTAAGAAACGATGTTAAAGTTTTATTTTTTGTAATTTATGGAATGGAGATTGGAAGAATGATAGAGTTTAATCGGAGGTGGAGAATGAGATTTTGTGAATTGTGTGCTGTGAAGACTTGATTGTGCGTGTGGTTTGAATCATTGATGATTGATGAACGATGTGTGACTGTGTGTGAATCTGTCCGTATGTTTTTTTTTTTTTTGGGTTTGTATTATATAATGTGTTTTGAATTTTGATGATTGAATAATGATAGTGAATCATTGATAGTAACTTTGTGGCTAATTAATTCAGATTGGAATCCTAAATTAATTTTGAGATTGAAATCTCTAAATTAATTTAGGGTTTCGAAATACCCTAAATTAATGTAGAGATTGAAACCCCTAAATTTAATTTGGATTAGGTTTAAAAACTTTGCTTAAAAAGAAAAAAAGATTAACCATACAAGCTGGCTCTTATATATATATGGCTCAAAATTTCAATTCAGATCAGAGGATCAATATCATGAAATAAGTGACTTTTTGGTTTAGGACAAATTCCCAATACCATTTCCTTAATTTTCATAATCATTTTCTCAATCTTCCAACTTCCATAGATAAGTTAATGCTCGGATGTTAATTGTTTAGATGTTAATTATTTTCATAATTAATGTTTGGATGTTAATTGTTTGGCATGTTGTTATGCTTGCTAAAATTTCAGATTTCTTATTTGCTTGAGTATATGGATATGCCGACAGATTCTAGTGCGAACTCTCATTTCTAGGTCCAGGGTACCCTTACCCCTAGCCCTACTTCTACTGCTACTGGTACTGCTACTCCTACTCCTGGCCCAACACCTACCCCTACAGCACCTTGCCCTGCCCCCAAACCCAGCAAAAAACCTAATTTCATAGTTTGGGCTCATTTCACCAAACTAGAGGGTGGTGACTTCAATAACCTCCAAGCCAAGTGTAACCACTATGAGAAAATTTATGGATGTCACTATAGAAAACATGGCATCTCACAATTAAAGGTGAACTTAGAAGAGCAATGCAAAAAAAATCTAATATTAAGATCATTACAAGAGAAGAGCCAATTTAGACTAGAAATTGAACTTAAAAAAATGACGGATGAGAGTAGTAAGGGTGCAACTTTGAGGGGGTATACTAAGTATGATCCCGATGAGTGTAGAAGACACCTAGCTCGTATGGTCATCATGGACGAGCTACATTTTCAAGTTGTTGATGGGAAAAGGGTTCCAAGCGTATTCTTGCTACTTGAAACCAAGGTTTAATATTCATTCTCGCTACACGGTGGCAAAGGTTGTAAAATAATATTTTTGGTCTGAAAAAGAGAAGTTGATAGGTCAATTGATGGGTCAATTTGTTTGCCTTACTACTGATACTTGGACATCAGTCCAAAATCTTAATTATATGTTTTTGACTGTACACTTTGTTGATTGTGATTAGACATTGCGTAATAAAATTATAAAATTTTGTCAAATCACTGATCACGTGGGCGAGACAATTGGGAAGGCCTTGGAGGCCGCAATAAAAGAGTGAGGGTTGACCCGAGTTGTTACAGTCACAATTGATAATGTCTCTTCTAATAATGTCACATTGAGACATCTGAAAACCTATCTTAAAAAGGCAAATAAGAAAATCATGAGTGGTGAGTGTCCGCATGTGACATGTGCGGCACATATTCTGAATCTTATTGTCACTGATGGTTTTTTCGGATCTTCATGACGTGATTGCTCGAGTTAGGATTGCTGCGAGATAGGTGAGATCTTCTCCTTCGAGGTTGGAGAAATTCAAGGTTACTGCAAGGTCCACGGGCCTAACATCTAAGAAGGATTTTTGTACTGATATGCTTACATGATGGAACTCAAGATTTTTTATGTTGGAGGTGGCCCAAGAATATAAGCTGCCATTTGCATTATTGGACGACGAAGAAATCCAATATGTTAAATATTTTGATGATCACAGGGAATTTTAAAAACCCGTAGATGATGATTGGAAAATTGTATCTATTTTAATAGATTTTTTTAGGCTTTTTTAAGAGTTCACCACGATGCTATCTGGAACTTTATACTCTACATCCCATCAATTCTGTAGGCAAATATGTAAGGTAAAAAAAAAGAATTAGATGACATGGTTGCGGGTGGTCACATTAGGCTGCGGGAGATGACATTGATTATGAGGATAAAGTACGACACGTATTGAGGAGATTTTAGTAGGGATAATATTTTGTTATATGTAACTATCATATTTGACTCTCAATTTAAGATGAATGGAATGATATTTGGATTGGGTTTTGTGTACGAGCAAGCATGGACGGAGCTTATTGCAGCAAGGGTTCGGGAAACACTTAGTAGATTATTTGATGAGTTTACCGTCCTGCGGGGTGGTAATATTGCGACACCTACATCTACACCTAGCCCCCACAAGTTCTAGAAGCCAAGGTTGGGAAAAGACGTAGATTGGACTGGGGTGAGAGGTTGAAGCAGACTCCCTTCATCCAGAGTTCTGTAGAGGCTTAGTCAGAGATAAACAGACACTTAGCAGTAGAGTTTCTACTATTTTTACGAGACTTTGATATATTAAGTTGATGGAAGTTGAATGCCGTGAAGTATCCCGTCTTTGGAGAGATAGCCCATACTATTTTGGTCATCCTTATTAGTACCATAACCTCAGAGTCGGCCTTTAGCACCGGAGGGCATGTATTGGATTTATTTCAGAGTTCATTAGATCCTACCACTGTGGAGGCTTTGATTTGTACGCAGAATTGGGTCAAGGGAACTTCAATTCATGTTCTGGGTGTTCTTAAGTATGAGGAGGCCGACGTCGAGGAGGAGGGTGGTGATCCGCCTGGATCTGGTAATCGTGAGACTTGAATTTCATTTTTAATTTCTTATTTTAATTTATTTATTTTCATTTAATCAGTATTCACTTCAAATTTAATTATTATAGCGATTATGATACATGAGACGACATCTACGGCTACCTCTGATGCAGTATGACTTTGTGTGTATTCGACCCACCATTGCCATGGTTTGCACAATTTGTCCCTTAATTGTTTTTTACATTTATAATTTTATATAATATTTTAGTATCTAATTATTTTGCTTGTATGTTTTTTAGCTTTTATATTCTCAATATACATATGTCAAATCCTAATGACCGATTTATACTCATCTGTCTCATCTTCATCCCAAATTCCAATGGCTCAATCTCATTTGGTTAGTACTTTTAATATTTTGTATTTTAAATTTTTGTTTCATTTTTATAACTTTATAATGCTAATTTGTTTTATTTTTAACTTATTAATATTTCATGTTTTATAACTTATTAACTTTTATGATCTTGATTTTTAGTCTCGCAACAGTTAACACAACTCACCACTTAGGCACTCAGTGAACTCACCACCACGGTACCACCCAAAATTGATCAAATTGAAATGTTATGATTTTGTCAATTTACAATTAATTGTAATGTTGTTACAACAGTTAATAGTATAATTTGTAATATTACTATTTTTAGATGAGTTTATAATATTGTAATATTGTAATAGTTTATTAGTTCTCTTAATTTGTATAATTGTAAATTATAATAGCATAGTACCTTAGTGATGATTATTATTTAATTAGTTAATATTTAATAGTATTTTTGAAACCAGTATGTAGTTAATAGTTCTATCTATATATTTTCTTTTTTAAATATATTATTTATTTTAAATATATTAAAAATAAATATATTTTTAAATATATTTTCTAGTATTTTTTTTGTTTTTATTTTTTAAATGTATTTATTTATTTTAGTTAAATTCTGGGCCCAAAGTGGCCAAAAAACATATTTTGGGCCTATATAACTGAACTGGGCTTAAGGCCCGATAGAGGGAAGGGTGAATGGATGGAGGTCCACCCCGTACCCTGGGCATCGGACGGGGTACCATGGCCCTGCATGGACGGGGGGCGACAAAGGGGTGGTCCCGCCCCGTTGGGGGCAGATAGCACCCCTACCAGAAGTATGATTCAGCCTGTGGGAACCATCACTCTGTCGGTCCTAGTTGGCAGCGGCCCCTGCACAGCCCCCATCATGGTCGACTTCCTGGTAGTAAGGACTCTGTCATCATACAACACCATTATTGAAAGGCCCACCCTCAATAGCTTGTGGGCCGTCACGTCGACCTATCACATCAAGATGAAGTTCACAACTCCCTAAAGAGTGGGAGACGTCTGAGGCGAACAGGTCTTGGCAAGAGAATGCTACATCTAATAGCTGAAGCAGAAGGATGGTGGGCTTACCTAGGACGGCACTGTCGGGAAAGTATAGGCCAAGCACAATTGGAGGAGTCTTGACAGGCTTTTGTCTACGACTCGCCCTACCGGGCTTAAGGGGAGTAGGGGTGCATGGCCCCAGAAGCAAGAACGAACGACAACCTCCTAGGCCGAAAAATTTGTTTCCCTTTATCTTGTAATATCTTTTTCTCAAAAGTATTTTCTTGTATTTAATGAAAAACGTGATTTTTCAGAACAGTGCAAAACGTCTACTTCAAACTTTGAGACTAACAAAATCTGCAACGACAAAGCCATCAATAGATTAATGTTTAGCTTCCTTGTGATGTCAACTGGCAGAAGCGGGTCCAGTAATAAACTACCCGAATAACATACCTCATGCGGGGTCAAAGGGAAGGGCTACGCTGAAGGCCGCCCTAACCCTCCTGCGGTGGAGAGTGAGATTTATAGCCCGGCAGCTGGAATAGCTTATCCCAACCCCCATCGTAGCGAAAAGCAGACCAACCACAATGCTGTCTGAATAACTTACCTCCCCAGCGGGATACCAATGGGAATGGTAAGCCAAAGAGTTGCCTTATCCCTCCCGTGGTGGAGTGCGGCCCGAAGACAAAAGCTTACCTTCCTTGCGAGCGTCAACAGGCTGGTGCGAGTCCAGTCACAAATGTTCGAACAACATACCTCCCTGCGAGATACTATAGGGAAAGGTAGGCCAAAAGGTTACCTTGTCCCTCCCGCAACGGAGAGCAAGATCAGCCTCACGGCTTCCTGAATGAATTACCCCGTCCTCCGCCACAACGAGAAGTGGGATTAGAGCCATGCCGCATTAAATGACTCTAACATAGGGAACAATACGAAAGATGTGAACTCCATGGGGGCAGACACAATTTGTCCCCCAAGATTATAGTACAAATAGCAGCTCTTAGGTATGAGAATAAGCTCTCTGATCCCTAAACTCTTCTACTTATTTACAAACTTTTAAGAATACTTACTAACTTTGGCATCGGAGACTCCCCAGCCCTAAGGCCGTCCTCTCCTAGTTACATTATCTCCTATCTTTTGCAGGCCCATTTCAAAAGACCTACGTTGTCGGATCCTAGCCTAAAGGTGTGCGAAACACAATGTTAACACAAACTTTTTTCAAATCTCCAAACAAAAATAATATTATAAAACTATATTCTTACAATATTTTAACTTTATAATATTTTTTATTCAAAATTTTCTCTCTCATTTCTCAAAACTCAAAAAATA